>NW_026924551.1:0-23311 GCF_032062105.1 Saccostrea cuccullata | reverse complement strand
GCGATGCAATCTGATTGGCTGAAACTTTAAACAGTTTTAACTCCCCTGGCTTTCAACCAAACGGGATGGGATTTGGAACATAGATAGATTTAATGAACTTCTACAAGAAGGTATGGTCACCATGCTCATGTATGCACGTGCGTGCACGTGAAATGGGTAAAATCAAAAATACACTTGAATGAGCGAATATTTTTAATACTTTTGGATTAAATACTTTAATATTTAGTATATTAAAGTATATAGATTGTGTAGACAAGATGATACGGTCATTACGCACATGCATTCACATGCGCACGCCTGCAATGCTAAAATTTAAAGAACTTGGAACCTTTCTGGGTAAACGTTATTAAAGTCTCAAGTGCATAAAGTTTGTCTTATTTAATAAAGCTTACAGGGAATATGGCAACAAAAGGGAGATGGGGAGCGTTTGGGGAACATCTGTAACGGTCCCCATTACAATTAGCACTAGTTATTATTATTTTTCTTCTTCTTCCTGGGTACTTTTTTGTCCGGGAATGATCTTGTAAACTGTTCGTCCGATGTAGGTAAAACCTTTTTAGGGTCAGTAGACATGTTATGTAGATTTGCGGAATCAAGGTCATTTTGCGCGCACGTGCTTGCAAGAGCGCGCACGTGCAACACGTGAAATGACCAATATAATGGATATTGCCGTAACTTTTCTATTTTTTGATGAAATTTTTTGAAACTCATAATGTACGGATACATTAGTAGTATAGACAAGCTGGCATGGTCAAAATAGCAAGAACTCACGCGCATGCACGTGCGCTTCGCTCTGATTGGCTGAAACTAAAGTCTCAATATCTTTCTTGTTTCTTGTCATAATATTTTGAACATAATCCTACATTATGAAGATCTACAGCTTGATATATAAGAATGTTCATGAAAGCATGCGCATGCGCGTGTGCTGCAATCTGATTGGCTGAAACTTTAAATGGCTATATCTCCTTTGTATTTTGACGAAATGCTTTGAAATTTAAAATATAGTCATGCATTAGGATATCCTACAATATGATATAGAAAAAAATTCATGAAATTACACGCATGCACGTGTGCTGCAATCTGATTGGCTGAAACTTGAAATGGCTAAAACTCCCTTGTTTTTCAACCAAACAGGATGGGATTTAGAATATAGATAGATATAGAGGACTCCTACAGGAAGGTGTGGTGATCATGCTCGTGCACGCACGTGCATGCATTTCGAACGAGTGAAATTTAAAAAACCTTGAATGAGTGATTTTTAATACTTTTGGACTGAATGCTTTAATATATAGTATATTAAAATGTATAGATAGTGTAGACAAGATGATATGGTAATATCGCACATGTAGTCGCATGCGCTCAGGTGCAATGCTAAAATTTGAATATAATTGGTATCCTTCCGGGAAAACGTTGTTAAAGTCATAAATGCACAGAGGTTGTCTTATTTAATGAAGCTTACAGAGAATATGGCACCAAAAGGGAGTTGGGGAGCGTTTGGGGAACATCCCGTTACAATTAGCACTAGTTAGTTTTAAAAACGTTTAAATGCTTATATGAAATTTTGAATTAATTTTTTGGGGCGTGAAATTAAAACCATCACAATTGGAAGTTTTTGAGATATCGTTAATTTTTCAAACCGTGGAATTAAAACAACTTCCAGTAACCATCTTATTATACCCCACGCACCCCCACACAAGTAACTATCTTATTATACCCCACACACCCCCACACAAGTAACCATCTTATTATACCTCACGCACCCCCACACAAGTAACCATCTTATTATACCCCACGCACCCCCACACAAGTAACCGGCTTATTATACCCCACCCACCCCCACACAAATAACCATCTTATTATACCCCACACACCCCCACACAAATAACCATCTTATTACATCCCAGGCACCCCAACACAAGTAACCATCTTATTATACCCCACACAAGTAACCATCTTATTATACCCCACACACCCCCACACAAGTAACCATCTTATTATACCCCACACACCCCCGCACAAGTAACCATCTTATTATACCCCATGCACCCCCGCACAAGTAACCATCTTATTATACCCCACACACACCCGCACAAGTAACCATCTTATTATACCCCACACACCCCCACACAAGTAACCATCTTATTATACCCCACACACCCCTGCACAAGTAACCATCTTATTATACCCCACACACCCCCCCACAAGTAACCATCTTATTATACCCCATGCACCCCCGCACAAGTAACCATCTTATTATACCCCACGCACCCCCACACAAATAACCATCTTATTACATCCCAGGCATTCCTACACAAGTAACCATCTTATTATGTCCCATGCACCCCCACACAAGTAACCATCTTATTATACTACACGCACCCCCACACAAGTAACCATCTTATTATACCCCACACAAGTAACCATCTTATTATACCCCACGCACCCCTACACAAGTAACCATCTTATTACATCCCAGGCACCCCCACACAAGTAACAAGCTTATTATACCCCACACACCCCCATACAAGTAACCATCTCATTACACTTTACGCACCCCCACACAAGTACTGTAAATTGGCAAATAATCCGATGGTTTTAATTTCGCTATGTTCGCGTTTTATCATTTTTCCGTGAAATTGAGCCCAGCCTGAATATTATTATTAGTTTTAAAAACGTTTAAATGCTTATATGAAATTTTGAATTAATTTTTGGGGGTGTGAAATTAAAACCATCGCAATTGGAAGTTTTTGAGATGTCGTTAATTTTTCAAACCGTGGAATTAAAACAACTTCCAGTAACCATCTTATTATACCCCACGCACCCCCACACAAGTAACCATCTTATTATACCTCACACACCCCCACACAAGTAACCATCTTATTATACCCCACGCACCCCCACACAAGTAACCATCTTATTGTACCCCACGCACCCCCACACAAGTAACCATCTTACTATACCCCACACACCCCCACACAAGTAACCATCTTATTATACCACATGCACCCCCACACAAGTAACCATCTTATTATACCCCACACAAGTAACCATCTTATTATACCCCACACACCCCCACACAAGTAACCATCTTATAATACCACATGCACCCCCACACAAGTAACCATCTTATTATACCCCACACAAGTAACCATGTTATTATACCCCACACACCCCACACACCCCCACACAAGTAACCATCTTATAATACCACATGCACCCCCACACAAGTAACCATCTTATTATACCCCACGCACCCCCACACAAGTAACCATCTTATTATACCCCACACACCCCCACACAAGTAACCATCTTATTATACCCCACACACCCCCATATAAGTAACAGGCTTATTATACCCCATGCACCCCCACACAAGTAAACGACCTATTTTCAAAGAGTTTAATTGGTAGCACTTTTGGCTGATGTTTCCAGTATAGTCAGTTTGATACCGTCATTGCTTCTAACTCATTGTTTTTGTAGAAAAGACGGGCAATGCAAGCATGAATTTTGCATAGTATGCTTATGCTGTATGAATTCTCTATAATAGTGTACATTGTGAATATATTTGGATATTGAATACACAGGGACAACTAATTAAAAGCATAAAAATAAAGATAGAATCTAACAAATGCATTGTGTATGTACTACAGTAAAACTCGTTTAGTACGAACACGGATATAGCAAAGATATCTGGGATCCCCAGCTATATATATTTAACAAATTCTTTACATGGATATAAGAATTACTGATATAGCAAAGTAATTTCACAGGTCCCGAAGACTTTGTTATAACCAAGTTTTACTGTTTATGCTAATGATTATACATATATAAATTGTTTATGTAGAATGTACTAGTGTTTTCACTCTATAATGATGTTTACGTTTATTTTTCAGGAGGCAAGGGAACCAGTAGAGGTAGGGATTCCTGAATATTAGAGACATAGAAATTATTTATTTCTAGTACATGTATTTCTTTGGTATATTTTAAAACATTTCTGAAAAAATGACAAGGAAATGGCGTTTACATAAATGTCAGGAGAAGATGACTGCTTTATATTAAATAAATACTATTTTGAACCAAAAAAAGTGTTTAATGAATCATTAGTGACCAAGCATACCATATATCTTTTGAGCATTATCTTGGAAAATTTAAATTCTGTGCAATTAGCTTTTCCTTAGAGAATAATTTTGAGCAGCAAATATTTACTTAAGCACCCGCATTTCTAAACTTTTAAAAAGCCCTGTATTAAAATAACCAATATGGAAAAAGTGCAATAATTTTGTAGAATGCAGATACCTCAGAAACAGAGCAAGCAGCCACCAGTACAAGTAGTACGGTCACTGTCGTAGAAAAGACTGATGATACCGTCACCGCGGCAACAGATAATACGCCAACTGAAGCTTCGCTGGTCAACAAATCGGCGGATTCGACTCCGTCAGCATCAGCAACTCAGGTAAGGGGGGCCAGTTACAGGAACCAGTTCTATCGATTTTTCTATATTTCTTAACTACTGGTAATTGATATGTTTCCGCTTTGAAAAAATGTACCTCTAGTTCTAATTTCAAATTTATTTCATCCTTGACGTGACAAAATAGCTAGAAAAATTCCTGTGTTATAACAGATTATAAGTTTTTACTTGTAATGATACTGTTGGGTTTTTTTTCTTCACCTTGTCCTTTTTTTGTCTTCGGTAGGTTTTGCAGGCTGAGGTTTCACAGGTACCCCTTAACCTAGTCTTGAGACTCAGGTAAGGTTTATATCTAACAAAATTTTTACAAATATGTGTACCGTAAAAGTGATTATATTGAAGGGTTGAAAGTTTGACGATTTCAGTATATTATAAAAGTAGGGAGTGGAAACACCAACCATTTACCAGTATTATTTTAAGAGTGCTCTTTCACAGGAATATGAAGTTGACAAGTAGAAACTTTGACTATTATTAGAAATTCATCAATTTCATAAACGTTTCCTTGTTGTCAAAATTTTCACTTTTACAGTATATAAAACATAATGAATTTTTTTTTTTTTTTAATTTTTAGCTAAATAATTTAAGAGGTAAAAAACAGAGAGAGAACTTTATTTATAAAGGATAAAGAAGATCAGAAGAAACTGTAATTTTCATACTTATAAGATGAACTCCTCATATGTTTCAAAATAAAAGAAACAGTTTTCATTTTTTCCAGAAATGAAAAGAGAGAATTAAATGATATCAAATTTGAATTCACCATTGGGCAAGGTAAGAAAGACACAAAAGAAGGAGATAAAATTTAATTTTACTGTTAGAGTTGATTAGAAAAGGGAATTAAATGATACAAGAATGATTTAAGAATTCCTTTAATTTGAACAAGCAACAACAAAAGATCTGATATTATTTGAATATTACATTGCTATAAGCAAAAAATTTATTGAAATTGCGTTCACTATAAGCATGTACTAGTGTATTTGAAATGATGTGGTTATTTACAAATACATGTATATACTGTACATGCTTGTACATAATATGATATAAAATACATGTATTTTATTTGTTGTATTGGTGAAAGGACAAGCAGTAAAAACATTATTCATTCTGTTCAAGACCCATCAACATCTCTTTCTTTCCATCAAATTTTGGGGTAAATTCTTAATTTTTTTAATCACAATATTTATTATGACTTAGACACAGCAGACAGCGTCTCCCGAGAAATGGTAGAGGCGGGATTAGTCAACGGAAAAGACATGATAGTCGGTGAGCTCACAATTAAGGTTCAAGGTTACTCTCATAAGAAAGATAACTCTTAATGACATAAATGTTTATTATTCCTTTTTTAATTCTGCTGAAACATGGCTGAAAAATTGTCAACTTGGCGTAAACAATATACAATCGATCAATCCTTTTTAAATTTGACAAGTTGAAGTGTCTTTTTTGTCCAATTTTGCCCCTCAAGTTGTGCTCTAATTGTTTGTATTTTACTTGATAGCAAATATATTTCTTTTTTAAAAATCATAAGGGCTAAAGAAACATTTGATATGAATGAGCAGAAGGTGTATGAACCTCAAATTAGCTTAATCAACGACCTGTCAATTATGTAAAATTTTAATTATAAAAAATGTAAAATGCTATTAAATTAAAACTGACTTTTGTTATTTGTAGTTGCTGCCAATCTACAGAAACTCCAAGACTGCCCAGACCTAAAAAATGTAACCTTTGCTTTAGTAAGTAATAAATACACATACACTTTTAGTCATGACCATTACATGTATCAATGTTACAGTGTATGTCCCTTCTTTCTCCAATGTTCAAAGTGGTAATATTCTCTAAAGGAAAGAAATTTTTTTTGAATTTTGGTACTGTATACGGGGAAATTTTCGCCCCCTTCGGCCTCGTCACATTTGGGAGAATGTTAAATGGGGCAAAAACAAAGAACACTGTATAATTTTTAAAACAGAAATGTGAATGGGCGAATTAAAAGGGCGAAAATAACATGGGGTCACACGAAAATAACCCTGTATACAGTAGTTTTAAAACTTTAGCCATGACAGTAAAAAAAAAAGATATATTTATCAGACAAGTCTTGTCAGTCTTATGTTTTATATGTGAAAAATATGTTAAAATTATAATTGAATTTTGGTACTTGAACTCTGACATCTGAGTTTTATTTTAAGTCCAAACACTTAATCTTTAAGTATTTTACCTTTGATACCTCAAATTCTGGGATATCTCGGACTTTATCTTGATCCCTTTGGATTTGGAGTAACAAGATTTGACTGTATTCTTAATTATCATATGTATATAAGTTTTTGTTTGTTTGTCTCCGTAGAACTCGGGCTGTAGTCCTAACGAGGCACCTTGTGACAAGACTTTGATCGGATTCGCACAATTATCAATTAACGATGGATCTGTCGCACCCTTACAATAATCCTGATCAGTCAGAAGCTTCTGTGATACTAGATAATCATGCACAGTGCCAAGAATGGAAAAGACTAAGACTGAGGAATAAAATTAATGGAAGAAATTTAATGGGACAGCAGTTGCATATTAGGGCAATTTATGATAGCATTTTATGTCCGCATTTTTGTTATTTCATACTTTTCAAAAATAGCACAATGAGACTTGAAAAAAAAAACTCTTTTAAAAGTCTCACAAAAGTTTTTACTGTTTGGCAAGGTATAATGGTAATGTTACTAGAATAAAGATTTTATTCTTTTTGGTTTCAATTTATTTGGCATTTATGCTGTTTAATTTTTTTTTTTTTGCATTGTTAAAACTTCTGGCTTTTTTTTCTCATTAGGATGTTTTATTTATTTTTTCTTAATTGTTTCAAGAAAAATAATTAGAGCTCAAGATTCATCTATTTTTAATTTTTTTAATGAGAATATCTTACGTCAATTAACTTGTCAAGCATTGAAATGGAAAAAAAAAATTCAACAAAGAATTGGGGAATAAAAGGCCCAGGTATTGTTATGTGTTCATTAAAATACTGGTGCTTTTAACTCATGACCTTGACATTTTAAAAATGATTATTTACTGAATAATTCCCTTTATAATCAATTAGTAAAGATTAATGCAAAAGGGGAAATTTTTCATGGTAGAAAACTTTGATTGTAATGCATACAATTTTTTAAAAGTTAAGAAGAATATGTGCTATACCCCAGCATCAGCTTTTCAGGTAAAGGTTTAGGAGCATGCAAGTCTATCCCAGAGTATTTATAAGCCCTACCTAGACCAAACTTGTATTGAGGATGCTTTTCCAGACTTCCTTTGAAGTTGGATCTGACCTACATTTTTTGTGAGTGACCTGGTTCAAGTTTTAGCAGCAAGTCCACTCCCAAGAAACTTTTAGCACTACCTGAACCTAACTTGCAAGGATGAAGTATAAAGGGATAAAGAATACCAAATTTGCTTCTGATGCTGAATCTGATCTAAAATTCTCTAAGTGAATAGGTGAAAATAATAGAAGCTGGTCCATTTTCAAGTAACTACATGTATAAGTTGTACTTAAACCAAACCTGTGTGGATTTTAATCAAGATTTGCATTGCTTATAGATACTGATTGTCGAGTTGAGCTTTGTAATCTTTGATTGTACTTGTATCTTTGATTTAAGTTTCATTTATAAATTGTCTTCTTCCTCGATGCAGCAGGAGCTTTTCTTTTCTGTTATTATTGTAGGGAAAGATAAAAGGATATACTAGACAGCTATGTTCTGCAATTCATGCTTGTAACATGAGCATTTCCTTATGACATTTGGCATTGATGAAAACTATTGACAATGTATGAAAATCAAATGAACAAAAGAATCAGCCAAGAGATGGAGAAAATTAATAGAAACCACTCTTTAATCATGATATCAATGCAAAAAATACCATATTGGCTTTATGTGCGTTTTGATTGTTTATTTGTGTAAAATAAAATTAACTTTGCTTGTTATTGATTTTGTTGGTCACTTGTTTGTTGAATAAGACAGACAGCTAAGATTATATATAATATATTAAATTCTGTATATTTCTGTTTTTGGGTGATTGTTTACTCTTGTCAAATGTATAATACTCCAGAAATTTTGTTTGAAATAGTACTTGTTAAGCTTTTAAGCACATATTTCATGCTTTGAACAAAGTTTTGTTCCCAACTGCAGTTTGTATTCCTAAATGGAGGCTTCTATGAAAATAGTCCTAAAAAGATTGTTCAGGCATTTTATATCCAGGAAAATGCACTCAAAAATTGCTCAAGGTAAACTTTCTTTTTATTAAGTGGATGTTTTTGTTTCACTTAACAATGTCAAGAGGTTAACTTAATACTTATTCACTTGCCAAAGAAACAGTAGTAATATGTGATATCTTACAGTTCAAAAGGTTTGGATGATGTATTCCTAATGCTTAAGAAATTTGCAGAAAAGATGTTTGTTAGAATTAAAAATAAGACATTGTAATCTTCATTTGTTTAACATCTTTCAATAATGAAGAATAAACTTTTGTTTTTATTTGAAAAAATTTCCATTTTTAGCTCTACTGGTGGGATGGTAAAGTGTCTGTCGTCTGTTCATCTAGCTGTCCACATGTCTATAAGCAATTATTCAAAAACCCTACTACAACAGTTTTGGTCCTATTTCAATTTAACTTGACACACAAGTAAAGAACACTAAGATACTGTACCTGTACATAATTTGGCGTATTCAAAAATTAGCGTAATTGCTTGGTATGGAGTTGTTGGTGTAATCATGAATTAGCGCTACACATATCCGTTCAGTGTATTGTATATGTAAATGATTTTTTAGTGGTATTCATGAATTAGTGCATTAATTGTCTGAGCCAAAGGTATGTAACTTAGTGCATCAGTTTTTGATTTTGATGAATGGTGTTGCCATCGTTACTAAAAAAAATTCTGTAAAGTTCTTTGAAAATGAGAGATTTAATGCTTCAGCTTTTTTATGAAGGGTGTTGCCATGTTTGCTAAAATTACAAATTTCTATATAATTCCTTTCAAGCGTTATTCTTGCAAGTTTTTGTCCCATATCAATATGACTTGAAATGAGTACATAATTTATAGCATCACTTTAAATTTCGATGAACAGTGTTGCCAAGGTTACAAAAAATAGAATTTTCCGTGAAATTCCAAACGCTACTCCTGCAACTGCTTTGGTTCGATTTCAATGTAATTTGGCAAACAAGAGGACTACACTATGCAGCCCAATAATGTATATCAGTTTTAAGATCACCTGAGTAAACTCAGATGACCTATTGCTATCTGTTTTCATCCATTACATGGGATGGTTTGTTAACATTGAACATTTTCAGCTTCCTCTCTGCTATTGCATATCCAATTTCAACCAATTTTGGCTTAAAGTATCTATGGGCAAAGGAAAACAAAAATTGTGAAATTCATGAGGCCTGAGGGAAGGGACCAATACCACTCAAATTAATGTAATCTTTAAAATCTTCTTTACTCCTGGACATCAAGCAGTCAAACTGTTGGCATGATTTTAATCAGCATTGAGTCCTCTACCAAATTGTGAAATTCATGACCCCAGGGTCAGGGATTCTAGTGCTAGGGCAGGGCTAAATGGATTATATAGTAAAAATGCATCATTTCTTTGAAATTCTTCTTCTCTGTTCCTTGGCATCAAATAAATAACCAGGTACATAGTGATGTTGAATAAGACTGCTTCTTTCAAAATTGAATTTCATAGCCCTTGGGTCGGGGGCTCTGGTGTTAGGATGGGGCTCTATTGATTGTATAGTGAAAATGCATAAATTCTTTGAAAATCTCTGCTCCTGGGTATTTAATAAATTAACCAAGTACATAGTTATGATGAGCAAGAATGTCTTTTCCAAAATTGTTGATTTAATGGCCCCTTGGTCGGGGTTTCTGGTGTAAGGGTGGGGCTCGATTGCTTATATAGTAAAGATACTTTAATTCTTTGAACATCTTTGCTTCTGGGTATTAAACAAACTAACTTGGTACATACGAGGGGTGATCAAAAAGTTCGCGAACCATCTCTATATCTACAAAACCACAATTCGGATTAGAATAAAACATGTAAAATTTAGTACACACATAACCATACACAAGTTAATACTAGTAGCATATGCTTAATGAAGTTTTGCTCCTTGTTTGTGACGTCACAATGTAAAAATGACGTCACTGTAGGTCACTTGTGACGAAAAATGGTTGTCTCAGTCGAACTCGTTCAACAAACGACTGTACAATTTATTGTATATCTTAGAAATCGCTTTGCAGTCGCATATTATAAATTACACAGTTTATTAAGACAAAAAAATCGAATTCCTATAAATTCAATCAATGATTGGATTGATCGTTTTAATAAAGGAAGGCAGATGGTTAAAAATGATACGTGTCATGTTGCCCAGTGAAAGCAAGTTTGAAAAGATACGTGTTTTTAATTAAGCAATTTTCTATCAAAGACCTCCAATTTACACTTTGAAAATTACTGAATATTTGAATAATGATATAATTATGAAATACCTGAAATATCGTTTACTTTAGATTTTAAACATATTAGATATAATAAAAAAGAAGGCACCCATTCTCTATTCACCTTGAACAAACGTCTCTCCCGAGACAGAAGATTTGTGTTTTAATGGTCGCCATGCTTAATTTTGGAAAGGATATTCTTATCCGACCATTCTGTTGTCGAGATTTGACCATTTCTGACAAATGAACTGTTATTGTTGTAAAAATGAACTTGCACGGAAAAAAATATAAAACTCAGAAAAATCTTTCAGCTTTTGTGACAGAACGCTACATGGGGGTCACGTAACAGCCAATATCACGTGATTTGCATGCCACGTGATTCGCGCATGCACAGAACGGTGGTTTATGTGCATTAAAGTCGGAGAGGATTAAGTTAAAATATAATCAACATTGAAACCAAATAATATTTCTTTTATGGAAGTTATTCAATCAGTTCGCGAACTTTTTGATCACCCTTTGTATGTTGAATAATGATTCCTCTTCCAAAATTGTGAATTTCATGACCATGGGTCCGGGGTTCTGGTGTTACTATTTATATAATAGTGTTGCATTATGCAGTACTATGCCTAAATAGTAGGCAGGGTTTGACACATGGTGCACGAACCGGAGGCGAGTGCACTATGTGTCAAACCCTGCCTACTATTTAGGCATAGTACATGCATAATGCAACACTATTGTTATTATTATGCTGACTGTTGTAATTATTTATGCGGCAATCCATTTGTCTTTTTCCTGAAAATTTCGGTGCTAACACAGCGCACTTGCAAGAACTCATTCAAAATCTTCATGCTAAAATTGGTTACATGCTTATTTATTTTGGTTGCCAGTATTTTCTCTGAATAAGTCGGGATTTTCTGTCCCAAAGCAACTCATCTTTATTTTCTGTTTTGTTAGTAATTGTTGTTTGTTAGCAGACGTCGATTCTCATTGATAATTTTCTTTAACATCCTTCAATCAAGCGTCATATAAAAAAGCATTTTAATGACCCAATGAAATCAGTTCATCTAACGATCTGTATGTAATTAGTTTGAAACTTTGTTGTATGCATTAATCTAAGGTCCCTTAGAATAATATAACTGTTTTTAAATAATATTTGTCTATTCTTTCCTTCTTGTGTCAATTGTATTAATTAAGTTTATATATTTAATAAAATTCGATTATTTAGTGATCGTCTCTGTGGCGTAATCGATAAGGCATCGGACTGATAATCTCTTGGTCGTGAGTTCGATCCCCGGCGTGTGCAATGAAGAATTTATTCAGTAAACAAAGCCGTGCACTCTTTCGACATAGTATGTTAACGCTATATAAATCCTTAGACCACTATGCGAGAATAGTAGGGTATGGGTTATATAGAGACAAACTGACAGGAAGCATAATAATGGGCTTTATGTTCTTTTCGTACCACTCAAACGAACATAAATAATTTATAAAATAAACACAAACACGTATATTAGGATGTGAAGCGCTCTGATAGTGCAGTTTACTTATAATACACAGATTGTTACAAATACATATCAATCTTCTTTAATTGTCTTCCTTTCTACAAAATAAAACAAGATTTTTAAATATAAAATCTTTTTAAAACAAGTAAAGCAAGGGCGGGTGGGTGGGGATTCAGTTATATGCACTAAAAAGAGCCTTCGAATGGCTTTAGAATATTCTGTGCTAACAGCGGTCAGTTAAAACCCGTGCAATGAATATTTAAATGTCACCTGACAAGGTGACCAGCATTACAGCCAATAGATTACAGATATAAATAAACACGAACACGTGTTATTAGCATCATTGATAAATACATATATTGATTATTGTCATCTCTCCTCGTGGTTATTAAACCAATGACCTATGTACATTGTTATGATGAGGAAGAAAGCTTCTACCAAAATTGCTAATTTTATGGCCCCTGTGTCATGGGTTCGTGTGTTAGGTCTGGGCTCTAATGATTTTATGGTGAAAATGCATGAATTCTTTGAAATTCTTTTTTCTTTGCTCCTTGTAATTATGCAAATGATCTAAGTACATATTTATGATGAAGGAAGGTGCCTCTTCCAAACTGGTTGATTTCAGGGCCTCCTGGGTCAGGGGTACTTGGAGGATGCATAGTCTGAAAATAACTAATGCTTTGAAATTTGCTCTTTGGTATTTATCATAAATCAACCATTTAAAATTTCCAAAATTTTGAAATATGTGGCCCCAGGGTTAGTGGTTCCTGTGGCATGGGATGCACAACTGGTTATAAAGTGGAAATGCATTTTTTCTTTGTTACTCTGATCTACCTCTGATATGCTAAGTGTATAGTAATGATAAACAAGGGTGCCTCTTTCAAAATTGTGAATTTCATGCATTGCATGGCCTCTGGTTTAAAGCATGAACCATATTCAATTGTTGCAAAGTTGTTACATGATACCCAGGTGACCTATAAGGCCCTTTTTGACTCTTGTTTTTGCTGAATGGTTTCTATGGTTATTTAAAATAGAAATTTTCTTTAAAAAATCTTTGAAACACTACTCCTAAAGTTTTAGTTAGATTTCAGTATAACTTTGCACACATATAGACTGAAGCTAGTTGATTCTAATTATTGCTGCCTATTGCAAAATGTGATTTGGTAAAGGATAATACTTATTCACTGAGGTAATAAAAAATTTAAAAGAAATTGGTTTTTTTTGAAATCTGTGCTGCCTCTATATCTAAACCTTTAAAATGTTGAACATTCAAAATAGGTAAGGATGTTGAGGAAACAATAGTAAATGGGTGAAGTTGTGACTCATTCTACCGTCTTAAAACTGAGAAATATGTAGAACAATATTCTCTTTTCCTTTTAAACCTGATATTCATCTGCTTATCTTTCTGAGTTAGTTTTGGACAATATTGAACATTCGCGACTTCCAGGGGTGGTGTGGGGCCACAATAAGGAATCCAAGTTGTACAATGAAATTTATAGTGGTAAGCTTATTCAAAGAATACGTGTCCCCTGTTTAAGGAAAAGTAGGAGAAGCGCAGATCTATTTTAAGGTATTTTAAAGGGACATGGACACAGTTTCAACTGATTTATTAAAAACCATCTTTTTATATTTACAATTCCTAATTAAGGCAATTCAAATGATCAGCAAAAATTTGAACCGCATTTGTTGATATACAGAGGATGCAGAACTTCAAATTCTTCATAATGCAGACAAGGCTTGTGCCTTAATTTTGTTTACATATAGAAAATATCTTATTTATTATTACAAAACATGATTCAGCAAACCACTAGTACTAAAAACTGGTTAATCGTATTTAGAATGATTTTTTTAATGAAAGAAAAACTGCTTTTAACGAATATACGAGAGTTGTCCGGTATAAAATCGTGGACAATTTTAAGTTGTCTAGTGTGAAAAATAATCATTACTGCGTTCTGAAATTTTCACTACACTTTAGTATATATATTATATATAAACAAAACAGATTTCAAATACTGTAGTAGATATATGCATAAATAAACAAATTATGATATATGATGACGTCAAAGTGTCCAAAGCAGCATCACGCTTCATCTTTGCTAAAAAAAAAAGTTGGATAAGTCCCACTTAAATTTAGGAATTTCATTGATGCACATACTTTGGTCTACATAAACAGTAGAAAAACTAACCTCTAAATCAAACTGAACTGCTACCCGGTGCGCCGTAACGTCATCAAACGTCGCTATTTTTTGTGCGTTGTGTTTACCACTTTCCAATTTCGAATACTCGGGAAACTGCCGGAATTTAACCAAATGCACTAAACGTTTTAACAAAACGACAAAATAGATTGTAGATTCGAATAAGGATAAGTTTTATTCTAATCTTATGTATTTAAAACTTTTTTTCGAATTAAAACTTGTGTATTCTCTAATAAAACGTTGAATTTTTGTCAGTGCGCCGAAGGACCGTACCCTATACACTTTCAAACATTACAAAATCTTCCTTTTTGCCTACAGATTACCCAAAAAATTATGATGCACTTAAAGAGGATAAATAAACATTTAATGAACTTATCAGCTTAATGCATCCATTACATTTCGAGAAAAACGCTTTGTCCACGATTTTACCGGACAACTCTCGTATATTAATTAATATAAGTTACCTACGTAAAGAAAAACATGGCGCGGGCCTGTTTACATAACAAAGGTTTGGAGCTCAAAATCTGTCTTCTATCTTGACAACTGAAATTCCAATTTTCGATTATCTTTACAAATACCTTAGTTTAGTATTCTAATGCAATATTTTTGTAAAACACGTTTTGGTTGGCTAATGCACTGATGTTTGATGCAGTAAAACATGCACAGACGTGAGTGAAAGCTTTTCATTGTGACGTCATAATAGATTCTAATGCAATAGTTTTGTAAAACACATTTTGATTGGGTAATGCACTGAGTTTGAAGCAGTAAAACGAGCATAAACGTGAGTGAAAGCTTTTCATTGTGACGTCATAATAGAGCGACGCAAAAACACAATGCTCCGTGACGTATTTCATGTCACAGAACTCAACAAAATAAGACGTAAACAACAAACAGAATGCATAGATTGCATTAGAATGGGAATAACTATTTTCTATTTTGGTATTTGCGACCGTTAATGCTGATTTAACGGTCGCAAACATCCGTTTTACAGGCTCCGCTTACGCGTCGCCGGTAAAACTCAGTTTGCGACTGTTAAATCAGCATTAACGATCGCAAATACCAAATTAGAAGACAGTTATTCCCTAAATGACGCAAAAACACAATGCTCCGTGACGTATTTTATATAACGAAACTCAACAAAATTAGACGTAAACAACAAACAAAATGCATGGATTGCATTGGAATGGGAATAGCTATTCTTCTAATTTGGTATTTGCGACCGTTAATGCTGATTTAGATGATAGTTATTCCCTAATTTATAAAATGGAAAAATTAACTTGATATTTTTTTTTAGCTGAAACTGCGTCCATGTCCCTTTCAGAAGAGTTATGGTATGAAATTTAATTGCATAAACTTAAAAGCTTTTCGAGATATCACATGGAAATGAAACACACACACACAGACACACACACCCTCTCACACACAATGTCAGATTTATCATATTGGCCAGGTTCACTTTTGACCGAGTTATGTCCCTTGGAAAAATTCCATTCCACATAATGTAAATGTCAAGGGAGGGTGATAGGAATTCGACAAACATCTTTTACTTCAGCTCTACTGATCGAAGATACATCATTTTGTATATCGGTTTTTCATTTTAATGAAGTGTTGCCATTGTTACTAAAAATAAAAATTTCTTTGAAATATTTTTAGAATGCTAACCCCTCATACAGTTTTTATCTGATTTCTTGACACACAAGTAAACTACACTAAGATTCATAATTCTTTATATCGAATTTTGATTCCGATGTACGGCGTTGCCATGTTTACTGAAAATAGAAATTTCTGTGAAATATTTTGCTACTTCTACATTTTTGGTCTGATAACAATATTACTTGGCACACAAGTGAACTTAACTAGGATACATAATTCAGTAAATTGGTTTCTGATTTCGATGAATAGTGTTGCCATGGTTACTAAAAATATATATTTTTTTGAAATATTTTTAATATGCTTATCCTCTTACAGTTTTGATTTGATTTCAATATATCTTGGCACACAAGTAGAATACACTAAGATCATAATTCTATATATCGGTTTCTGATTTCGATGATAGGTGTTTCCTTGGTTATTTAGAATAGAAAAAAATTCTTTGAAATTTTAAATGCTACTCCTAGAATTTTAGTCTAAATGCAATAAATCTTGCCAAGAAAAAAACTACATCAATGATAATATTTTTAATGTATTGTTGTTGCAAAGTTTCAAGTTCAAATGCTACTTTTCTCTTCCTTTGATATAACTGTAAACCAGTAGAGCTATAGTCTCGTAAGAAACTTCTGGTTTATTAATTCATTCATACATACGAGGGTCATTCAAAAAGTTCGTAGACTTTTTTAATAACTTTTTTAATTCACGTCATATCACAACCAAACTTGGTACACATATTTTAACAACAGATTCAAATATTCTGATTAAAAAAATTAGAGTATATTTTGATATTTATCGCAATTATTGAAGATTTAAGACAGCAAAAATGGGGTCACGGAGCAGGGTCAAAATTGAGTTTATTTACTGATTATACACTTTAAATGTTTATAGCCATTAATCTTATAAAAGGCACTTTTAGGAAATAGAATCTAAATACTTAAACTTAGTTTTGTTTTATTACTTCATAAGCTAAAAAATAATGAAATACCTTGCTTAGTTTAAAAGATATCAATTTTAAAGACAGATAGACTTGATTAAAAACAGCAAAAAACCATGACGTCGAAGGACGTCACGGAGCAGCGAGAAGCATTAAAAATGTGTTTTGCGTTCGGGAAACCTTTAAAACAAACTCTGAAAATGCGGAAGGAACCATGCAATATACATAATATGAGCCCTGCGTTTGTTTTAATGGAAAATGCAATCGTTGAGTAATGGAGACTTTGATTTGGGCGATGGACGGTCTGCACAGAAACAGTTTATAGTTTAAAATCTTGTCAAAAAAGTTAGTAACGTCATGAAACGTGATGTGTGCTTTACTGTTGCGTGCGGGAATTCTAAAAGCAAAGTAACACGGGTAAAGAATTTGAAAACAATGACAATGTAACTAATGTTACTGAAATAATTGACAGCAAATTAGGTGTCAAGTGTTATGGATCCGTTTTAATTAATGGGGAAGACGTTTCAAGCCGTGTATAAATGGAATAAAAACAGCGTTAGTTTGAAAAAAAAAAACTTTCTCGATGTTGTTTTTGACGTTACAATGTTATTAAACGTGCTCCGTGGCGATAAAACATGTTGCTTTTAAAACTGGCTGACATGAGTTCCATTTCATGAAATGCAATGAAACTTTGCACATCGATTAAATATATGTTTTTACATATAAAAATGTGTTGATCTTAAATTTTGTAGAAATTATTTAATAATGAGGAACATTGTCTTCGTATTTTTTGAATGACCCTCGTACTAGCAAAGATTAGACATATATCGAACCAGGATCAAATAGCATAAACTCAAATTTGAAGTAGAGACGTCCTTAAAAGTATATATACTTTGTTAAAAAATAATTGAGAGCTATATATAGCTAATTTTGGTCAAAGTTTACCAATATGCAACATTTTTATTGCTCCTCTAGGAAGCAATTTATGATAATGTTTTCGAAATTCGATACATTTTAAGTTTGAACATTATTTATTAAACCAAAGAAGTCATTATAATTTTCATGGGAGTAGAGCCTAATAGAGCCATCTGTTAATTGCTGTAGAAAGATTTATGAATGATTAAGTATTCAAATTTTAAAACAGTGGTTTTCTATGCATTACTAGTATTTTATCATCTTCAGAGAGAAATGGGTAATTTCTGTTTCTTTTATACCACACGGAGGGATTGCCTCGCTGGGTTTGCTCTAGAATTCATGATATTATATCCAATCCAAAAGTTACATTTTTGACTCTGGGCAGTCTTGGAGTTTCGGTATATTTGCAGCAACTACAAATAACAAAAGTCAGTTTTTTTAAATTTAATAACATTTTAGATTTTACCTGTTTTAAAGAAAAATAACCTCTTCTAAGACAGAAAATAAGATATAATTGACAGTTCATTAAATAACGTTAATAAAACTTATTTGAAATCTACATCTATATCTACATGAAACTTGAATCAAAGGTACAGATATAATCAAAGATTACAAAGCTCACACTGAAAATCACTATGAGCAATGTAAATCTTGCCTTAGTGTTCGTTACATGGCAAATCAACGAATATCGAGTTGACTTTGTGAGCGGTATTTCAAAGTACTATTTAACAAGGAAAACTGACTTTTTGTTTGTTAATGTGGAATCTTAATTAGTACCTCATCTTCGTATTTTTCATAAACACATTTCAAAAAATTGTTAGCTGACTTGCCTGCAGTCATTTGAAATCGGGTCCTAAATTTCCCTGACCCACGTGTTTGTAATGAAAATAAACATGTAGTAGACCATCATGCTTTTCGGTTGATTCACTGGATTGTTGTTTGCTGTTAGCACCTCTGTGGGCAATCGCAACAATATCCATATAAGGTAGTTTCCTCGACCTGATGAACAACCATCAACTCGTAAAAACGAGTCTACATAACACTTGTCTAGCTGCTGAAATAGTTCGAGTAGCAAAAGTTAATTGGTCAGCGTTTACAAACTCTGCTTTAATAACAAGTCCCGAAAGTGTTGCAAGCTAACTAAAAATAGAAATTTCGGTATAATTCCTTTAAAATGCTACTCGTGTCACAGTTTTGGCTTGATTGCAGTATTTTTTGGCTTACGCATAGATTACACTAAGGTACATGATTTTATGCATCTATTTTCGATAAAGGGTGTTGCCATGTTTACTAAAAATAAATCTTTCTAAATAATTCCTTTCGAACGTTATTCCTGCTAAAGTTTTGGTCTGATTTCAATATACATGTAACTTGGCACATAAATTAACGTATTATGATACATAATTTAGTGCCTTTTTTTTCTCGAATATTATTACCACGGTTACTAAAAATACAAATTTCTTTGAAATTCCTTTCAAACACTACTCTCAGGATTGAGTTATGCGTTGTTACGTATGGTATGTCAATATTAACCGGTTTGTTTTTGACGGTAAGTGGATCTTTTCTTTCTTGAGATTTTGCTTTGTTTATTCCGTTTTGAGTCAATCGTCTAGGATAGTGCCTTTGAAGGAGAAGTTCTTGTAATTCTGTGAGACGAGATTTCCAAGATTTCTGCATCGAAAATTATTGTACAAAGACTGGCTAAATTGTATGGGATATTATTCCTGGTGTGTCTATGGCGACAAGAGTCAAAATTAGGTATTGCTTTGTATCTGTTACTTTGTAGGAAACATCCGTTATTGTACGGTTTTCTTTTTTAATAACCATAACATCGAGAAAGGATAACATATTACTATCCGATTCCATGGTGAATTTCAAAGTAGGGCTCAGGGTGTTGAGAATATTTAAAAATTCCATTAATTGATCCTCACTGTTGTCCCATATGACGAAACAGTCATCTAAGTAGCGTATCCACGACTTCCTTATAAAAGTTTCAAAGTGCTGCCCGAATTTTTCTTTCACGGTTGAATATAGTTTTTCTTCTAAGAATCCTAGGACAAGTGTAGCATAAGTTGGCGCAACTTTGGTTCCCATTGCCGTGCCTAATTTTTGTCTGTAAACCATGTCTTTAAAATGCATGAAATTATTTTCCAAGATTAATCGAAGGCTTTCTAATACAAAGTTTTTGGGAAAGCTGTCATGCAAAAGGCTAGGAAATCTGTTCTATTGCGATAAGTTCAAGATCATGTGGAATGTTAGAATAGAGATTCGTGACATCAAATGAAACCAAAATAGATTCAGGGTTGATTTTCTCAGGAATTGTATTAAGAAAATCTACTGTGTCTCGTATATAACATTGAACGTTGGTAACATACGGTTTCAATAATATATCCAATAGGTTACTTATCCTGTGAGTTTCAGATGTTGGTCCCGCAACTATGGGTCTAATTGTAAGATCATCTGGACTTGCAACACTAATGTATGTTGACGCGGAAATTTTGCATTTATCTTTAATTGTCTGGCTTTTATGTATCTTTGGCAAACCATAAAAGTTACTGGTTTTAATGCTGAATGACAAAAGATATGCGGTTTCCTTGGCAGAAAGTTTTTGTCCATATTCATCTATGATAGTCTCGAGTTTTTGCATGTCCTTCTTACTTTCGTGTGTCAGCTGTTTTTCATAGTATGAACTGTTTTCTAGCACAGAAAGACACATTGACTTATAATATTCGAAATCTATTATGACTACAGTGCTCCCTTTATCCGCTTCTATATATACATAGGAAAAATCTTTAAACTTTTTCTTCTTGGGCTAGAGATATTAAACCTTACCGGTATGTGAAAGAATTCTGGCGTAGTGTAGATTCTATATTTTTCAATTCATGACCTCAAGGGTAGGGCGGGGCCATAATTCGGAATCCACGTTTTGCATGGAAATATGTAGGAAAAAACTTTTAAAATCTTTTTTCTCAGGAACTACTGGGCCTATTGGAACTATTGACCCGTGAGGTAGGGATGCGTCACAATAGGTATTACAAGGGAAAAATCTGGTAAAGAGTATGCTCATAGCTACGCAGGTGAGTGATGTGGCTCATGGGCCTTTTGTTTGTTGTACAAACCATTAAGGATACATTCTCATCAAAGACTTCTGGGTGTAATCTTTTTTATCTTGAATTCAATTTTATAGAATCGCTCTTTCCAGCATAGAGCACTTGCAACTTTAGAATTATTCTATTTAAAGATTATTTTTAAAATATATTTGCGGCATGTGGTTTGGAAAAGATATTATTCACTGGGAAAATCTATAATAGATTTCAACGAAATTGGTACCTTGAAACCTGTGCTGCCTCCATATTTACTCGTAAAAAGAGTTGAACATTCAATAAAAAAGGATAGTAAGGAAATGGGTGAAGTTTATACTTTTATCTTAGAACTGAAGTAATACACAAAATTACCTGTAGAACAATATTCACTTTCCTTTTCAACTTAGGATTCCTCTGCTTACCTCTCTGAGGTAGTTTGGATTGGTTATCATTCACGATTCCCGGGGGTTGGTGTTGGGCCACAATAAGGAATCAAAGACTTACAATGAAACATAAAGGGACAAATTTATATAGAGAATCCGTAATCTTGCATAAGGAAGAAAGTAGTCCATGCACAGATTGGGGGGGCTTTACATGCATGACAGGACTATAGAGAGTCATAGTGAAAATTTATAGCATTAAACTTGAAAGTTTTTTTTTCAGATTTCGCCTGGAAAGGAAAATCTTACACACACAATGTCAGATATATCATATAGGTCAGGTTCAATTTATTTTGACCGAGCCCCCTGAAAAAGTTCCATTCCATATAATATATTTCTCCAGGGAGGAGGATAAATTTTATAAATATGTTTTGCTTTTTTATTTCATTTATCTATACATACTAACAAAAATAAGACATACATGTAGATTGAACCAGGATCAAATAGCACCAAACTCAAATTTGAAGTGACTATTTACAGACGTCCTTAATAGTATTTAAGTACTTTGTTAAAAAATAATCAAAGTCTAGTTTACCAATAGTCTTATTGCTCCTCCAGGAAACAATTTATGTGTTCGAAAATTCGATACGTTTTAAGTTTTGAACGTTATTTATAAAACCAAACATAAATTGCCACAAAAATATTCAAAACCTCTCCTGAGAGCAATAGCCAGCATCCTGCAGCATTAAGATCCTTACATACACAGCATCATGAATGGGGACAAAATAGGACATTTATGTCTTTATAATTATTATGGGAGTAGAGTCATCCGTAATTTGCCGTCGAAAGATTTATGAATGACTCAGTATTCAAATTTTCCTTCAATTCATACTAGAAACAAAGGTTCTTTACGCATTATTTATCATCTTTTTTTATACCAACACGGAGGGGCTACATCGCTGGGTTTGCTTTAGAATTCATGACATTGTATCCAATTTATTCGCATTCACTGTAAACACTCTAAATCAATTTAATGAATGTATTTCGACATTGGCTTTGCAAGTTAACTTTATCAACACTATCAAAAATGAAAAAAAATGACATAATTTTTTTCAGATAAAAAACTTTTTGTAAATTTTTAGAGGAATGTTTTTGTCAGGGATTATAGTTAAAAATCTTGTCAGACTTGTTTAGATATGTACTTTACTGTTGCAGGACTTGTCATTAAAGCAGAAACAAGACAGAGTTTTACGAGGTAAAGCATTTGAAAATACTGATCAACTAACTTTTGCTACTCGAACAATTTCAACAAACAAGCGTTATAAAAAAGATTTTAGCTCTACTGGTCAGAGACCAGAAGAGCTCATGCGAAAGTAATGTGTCTGTCATGCGTCCGTCCGTCTGTCTGTAAACATTTTTTCAAAATGCTACTCCTCCTACAGTTTTGGTCTGATTTCAATATCATTTAGCACACAAAGTCGACTAGACTAAGATACATAATAGAGTACATCGGTTTTGATTACGATGAACGCTTTTGTCATGGTAACTAGAAATAGATATTTCTGTGAAATTCCTTTAAAACGCTACTCCTCCTGCATTTTTAATTTGATTTCAATATATAACACACATAGACTACACTAAGATACATAATCCTATGCATCATTTTTTTTTTTAATTTTATTGAACGGTTTTGCCATGGTCACTAAAAATAGAAATTTCTATAAAATTCTATCAAAATGCTA
>NW_026924550.1:0-23976 GCF_032062105.1 Saccostrea cuccullata | reverse complement strand
AATACAATTGATCTTTAAAGTTTTATTCTGCTATATTTAGCTTGTTATAAGGGGGTATATAATAAATCTATCATTATAACAGTAACTTGATCCGAAGAGCCGTATCACATCTCGATGACAGGCGCGGATCATCAATAAATTTGACGCTTCGCGTCTCGTTAGATCTGATGATCTGCGCCTGTCAACTCGACGTGATACGACCCTTCGGATCAAGTTACTGTTATAATATATATATATATATAACGCTACAAATCGAAGTGCCTAGAACAAAGACGGCAGGTGAGACCGATCAGCAGGGAATGCTTACCCTTCCATGGCACCTGATCCCATCTCTTGTGTTGTAGATGGAGGACCGTGATTGCAACGCACCTATTTTGTACTGATTTGTGGAGTTTTGAACTGGAAAACTGTTCGTTACATGTAGAATGTACATGTACCTTCTCATATTCCAATTCACCGTACACAGGTCTTAAATTATTATTTAATTTTATTAAATGCCAGTTCTGCTTTTTTCCATGATGGATCACTACTTAACCAGTGTAGAATAGAAAATTCAGACATCTTGTAAGTTAGTTTTTGATACTGCTGAAACGTTACTGGTTGGTCCAGCTCGCGCCCCCTAGCGGTGATTTGTTTCCCAATATAACCGATAAAGTTAACGACCGGCTGGATCTTGTATTCACTTACTTTATATTGAAACAAAACGTCTCATTAAGAACAATATTCATACATTGTTTACTTAAATCTAGCTGTGTTTATTTAAGCATTATTGTTTACACATGTTCACATGTACATGTTTATTTTTTCCGGCGCTCGAAGAATTTTAAGGCAGTAATGTAGAGTGCTTTATTACCATTTTCTGTTTTATTCACCAACATATTCAGAACACAACCTCAAAACTTGTAACTTAATTAATTGAGAGATTGCGTATAAGTAGAATATATCTAAATTACTTCATATGTCAGTCCGTCAGAATTCTGTTCAAACAAGACCATTAACCCCGTTTTGAAAAACGAATACAAACTTTGAAAACACCCCGAAAATGATATTTTGTACATGTATATATTTTATGTAATAAAACTAATTTGAATATCATCAGGTTGTCAAGTAAAAAACGGTTTGACGAGGAATTAAATGCGTTTGAAGTAAAAAAAAAAAACAAATTTATAAACCTCTTCAAAAAGTGCTGCAAAAAATGGAGATCTCTAGAATAAGAATCGAACTTTCCCTGTTCATGGCTTGAGATATCTCCCTTTACTTAAAGTGCTGTATTCCCTATACGTGAATAAGGAATATTCCTAATACATGCCTGTCTACCGGGAAAAAATTCAAAAGATCTCCATAATCCATCAAAGCTTGACATTAAACAATGATATTACAACCTTACACAAGTTTTTGGTGGCAGGATTGATTTTTAACATAATATAAGACCAAAGATTTTCATTTGAATAAAGATGGGATAAATGTTTCCACAAATCTGCTGAAGATCAGCAGGCCTAAGAAGACTCATTAATACTCATGGACCTCCTAATTTAAATTAAAGAATAAATCAGAGACCATAAAATAAAAATAAAGGGACATTAACCAGGTAATTTTTCATAAATGTTTGGCGTTTTTTACTTATTAGGTGATTTTAAAGAAGGAACCCTCCCTGCACCATTCTCATTTGTGTAGCTGTTTGTATGAGAGAATTTTGGTATGAGTATAGAGCAACCTGGAGGTTCCCTGTCACCTGTTGACAGATCCCCAGAATCTGACATGGATGTCTCTGAAATATAAACGTATAAGCTGTCCCTGATCATAGTGAACTAGGGTCTGTAGATCATCTAGAGCTGTCTGTGCTCTCATTGTGTCTACATTTGTAACACAAGAACTCTAGCATGTATAACAGTATATAGGGTGGGATATATTATGTAGGCCCCTCGTTCTGAAGATCAGATTGTTGTTCTGGTATCAATTCACTGATGTAATGGATGGCATTGTCAAGTCATATTCCATACTACAGCCTGTCCTATCTTTGTAGACCAGGACTGTCCCCCTACAGCCTCAGTATACATCTCTCTATCTACATTATTCTCATACATCACATATGGCTGTGCTAACTTGACCTTGATCATCTCAATAATAGATAAAGCTTCCATGTATCTAAGTGTCTTGTAATAATAGATGGCTACGTGTATCACATCAGTGATAAAACCAAACTTGGCTGCTAATTTCAGCATGTGACAGGAGATTCTGTCAGCTCTATACCTCAGTTTGTTTTTATGTGTGTAAGTATCCATGTGTAATATAAAAGCAATGCTCCGAAGGACAAAAGCTGTAAGTCTCTGAAGCATTAAGTTTTGATACTGTGTCAGGAGGGGTGAACCTATCATCTGTTCTATTGTTTGTAGAGATCTCATATAACTTTGTATGTTGAATTTGCGTAGTACTTCATGTGTCTGTATTTCAATATATACGTTTTCATCAAACTCAGCCTCAGAAATCAGAGTATGATCATTTGTACAGATGGAGAGTCTGGGGTTATGTAGAACATTTATAATACAAGACCGGATGGTGGGAATGTATAACAGGAATGCTAAACCCTTCCCATACAACCCATACAGTCTAAAAAATAGCTGATGTTGTTTGGCGCCATGAATTTTACTCAGAAACATGTTATCTGGAATAAAAAAGTTAGGACAGACCCCCTCATACACCCATTTAAGGATGAGTTTAAAACAGACCCAGAAACACCCCAGGAGATTTTGTGGACACCAGTGAGGTATTGTATTTTGTTGAATCACCCAGAAAACTGCTGTCTTCATGTGATAGGAACACAATAATTTATCATCATCACATACTCCATTGTTTATTATTTCTGTTAAGAACAATTTAAGTAGGCCGTATGTCAAGAACTGACAGTGGTTCATTGCATACACAAGTTTTTGCTCTGCCAGAGAGAAAGAAATTCTCCATTCATGATCTTCGTATATGCCTAGCTTATGTCCAATTGCTACAAAGTGACATCCATTTTTAACTATATCATCCATAAAAATGAGGCGGAGGCCAAGAGTGACACCTGTCTGTCCATGAGGAGGCAGATGGAGGCCAAAGGTCACAAACGAAACAGATGGCTCGATCATATTCTAGTGTTCTGATTCTTCCACTTGCACAAGGTCCATGCCGAGTTGACTTTCTTATTAATCCAGAACACATGATCTGTATGTATTTAGAACTAGATATACTCTAGACAAAATTGCTAACGCACCACTTAATATTTCTTTGTTTGTTTTAAATTTGAACGGAAGAAAATCGTATTAGTATATTATTTTAATAATTTATTATAATACAGAAAATAAAACATGATTTGATGCAAAGTTATTGAACAGTTGCGCTGAGCACAGTTTATGAAACATTAGTACCCCCAATTATGAGATTCACACTTCAATATCTGGTATGGCCTCCATTTGCTCGGATAACAGCTAGGCATCTTTGCCTCATTGAATAAATGTAATTATGTAAAAATCTTTGTGGCACATTGTTCCACTCATTCAAAATGTCCCTTTGTAGTTCTGCAAGATTTCGTTGAGCAGGAAGTCGTCGAATTCGCCTATCCACCTCGTCCCACAAATTCTCAATTGGGTTAAGATCTGGACTACACAGCGGCCATTCTAAAACCCGGATGTTGTTCCTCTGCAGCATTTCTCTTGTCGTCCTTGCAGTATGACATGGAGCATTGTCCTGCATAAAGATCATCCCGCGATTTGCTCGCAAATGTGGTATTAGGCAAGGACGGATGATGAGATCCTGATATCTCTGAGCATTCAAATCTTGATTCACGATTATGGCCTGAGTCTTTGTATGTAAAGAAATCCCCGCCCAGATCATTACAGACCCTCCTCCAAACTGCCCCTTCTCTTTCACACAAGGTGCACTGTACCTTTCACCTCTCCTGCGATAGACTCTCAATCTTCCATCTGAACGCCGTAAATTGAACCTTGTCCTGTCGGTAAATAAGACATTTGCCCAGTCAGCACGAGTAAATCTCAAATGTCGTCTTGCCCACTGCAGTCGGATCCGTCGGTGTCTTTGAGTCAATACAACACCAACAAATGGCCGTCTTGCCCGCAAACCAACGTCTTTAAGCCGATTTCGCACTGTTTGCGCACTGATGTTGCATTGATGGTTACCAATGATCATCGTTGATGTTGCAACAGCTGTGGTGCCTCTGTCTCTCAGGTGAGATAATGCGATGTGTCTGTCCTGTCCCCTGTAGTTACCCGGCGCTTTGGAATTCTTGCTCGGTCCCCCACACTTCCGGTTTCCACGAATTTCCGGTACAACCTTGCTATTAATGTGTGGTGCTTATTTAACACTGTGGCTACCTAGAAAAGATATTTTTGTCATTAAATAAGCTTGCTGCATCATGTTTTAGCCAATATCATCGGCAATCGTTAAATTATTTAGGTTTTAACTTACCTCTCTAAAGGAACACCCTGCAGAGACCATACCAACTGCCCTGCCACGCTCTTCTGTGGTCAAACGCCGCATACCCCGTCGGTTTTTTTGTGAGGTTTTATGATTGCATGCAACAATAATAAGAACACAAAAAAGAAAGTAACGATTTATTCTTCCAAAAAGCGTGAGCACGATTTTTAAGCATTTCTAAAGACCAGCTACGCTTCAGTTAACATTGCATCCATTTATCCGTTTGGGCATTTAAATGTCTATTTAAAAACTAAGGCCACCTATTTAAACATAAAATACATCTAAAACAAGTTTTCGGAGTATAAATTTTAATTTTTTTAGGTGGTGCGTTAGCAATTTTGTCCAGTGTATATTGTCTATTATACATAGTAACACAAGCTGTCTGGATTTCTCTGTACATGCTTGGTGACAATAAATATAACAGAGTGAATCCTGGTGGACTATGAGAACAGTCACAGAGGATCAGTGTTTGTCTGTGTGTGTTGTAAACTGAGACTGAGATAATTCCCAGATCACACGGTGATTATTTGGCCGACATAATGTCACATCAGATCCTTTCAGTCTAAATCCGTCTCCTTCACTTCCACTCATCATCATACTAAGCTCATCACTTGTTGTCACTTGATTTTCCACCATATCCGTGATGTCCACCACATCTCTCCTCATGGCCACCAGTTGTGAGGTCCCCACTTTACGACACAGTCCCACAAACACTGACTCTGATATGTGTTGTATGGATCTTTTACTGGTAAAAATAATATAAATCAATATACCTGTAGGACATGTAGTTATCATCAGAAAAACACTAATCTATATTTCAAAGAAATAGGCTTATACCTGCAGATTTTAAGAATGTTTAGAAATATCTACATAGTTCCTACTCTAAATTTTCTAATTACAGTTTTAATACATGTATATTTTTCATAAATACACAATAAAATCGCAGTTTTCTGAAATATTCTGATAAAGTTAAAATTAAATAGTTTGAAAGTACATGGACGTATCGATCAAACATCATCTGAAATTCGAATTTTCAATAACTTTAAATAAGAATTTTATTATAATTTTGTATAAAATGCATGCTTATATGTCATCATATAAGTCATGAAATTATACAGAAAAGAGAGTTTGAGAAAATATGAACCAAAAACTTCTCATCTCCAGAAAAGCAAAACATAGTCATAGCATACTCCCAGTAGTCATGTTGAAATTGAAATGCATCTCCAAATATATTTAATTCAATAAATCTTAATGCCTAGGTCCTCGATGGGATCAACATGGAATCGAACTTTTTCAGGGGGGAAAAATGTCATATTAATAGCAGGTCCAAATTGTCTAAGATGTCAGTGTTGTACCATAGGCCTATTATTTACCTTATAAACTGCTTCACGTGTTTCCCTCGTTCTAAGGTTATTATTTATTTACCAAAGTCTGAAAAGAAACTGATTTACACAATATAAGCATTTTATACGTCATACGTTTCTTCATTAAAACTTACATTAAATGATTTTGTGAGCCTCTAATGGAGTCCATGTTGAAAGATAAGATCTGAAAAGTTTCAGGTGCTATATTTAGTTAACAAAAATCCATCTACTTTCGTTTTGATTTATATTTCCTTTTTGTATCATTGAAATTAAAATCATGGGATGGCATTTTTGACAGCTGATTTTAAGAGATATGTTTCAATGAACAAAAAATGTGAAGGAAATGCACGCACATATATTTTCTTTGTGGTCTACAAAAACAGTCATAGTTTTAATTGATACCAGGCAAGCTTTGATAAAAGTAGAATAGATTACATTTTTAAATTAAATCAAGAGAAGAACAAATGCTTTTCTCTTTGACTTCCACAAGGGCATACCTACTTTGGGCCTAAAGGCACATCCCAGACCCCTGTTTGTGAGGAATTCAATCCTTCTTAACAAATATGCTGGTTCTATTCAATCATTTTTTGGAT
This sequence comes from Saccostrea cuccullata, assembly GCF_032062105.1. NCBI lineage: Eukaryota > Metazoa > Mollusca > Bivalvia > Ostreida > Ostreidae > Saccostrea > Saccostrea cuccullata. The sequence goes on along the minus strand of NW_026924550.1, from coordinate 17,549 downwards.
ACTACCTATAGAGGGGATGGTTACCCCTCCATGGCATGTGATCTCATCTCTGATGTTTTAGAATTCTGTAAATACACCCCTACCTATTTATTAGGTTTTAATTGACTTCTGAGCTTGATTTTCCTTATGTACATAAAATTTTATTACGTGTACTTGAAACAGTATTAATTTAATACAATGAACAGTACTGGTCAATACAATACAATACAATATTTTTTCCAATCATGATAGAGACAATGTACATAATAAAAGATAAGACCAATTAACCATGGTGGTGTGCAAATATTGTTAATACAATATAGAAATATTCAAACACATATACAATATTTTGATATCAATTGACTTAGTAATCTTAAGATTCACACATTTTCAATTGTAAAAAGCCATATTAACTTTTCCTTAATGAACATAATAAAAGGATTAAACCAATTTTAACATGGTGGTGTGCAAATATTGTAAATATATTAAAAGATGATGGTTGTCAGTCTATAAAATACATCAAGGGACGGTGCTTTAGGAAATGCATGAATTCTAGTCATATATATAAAATGAATAAAAGGATGCATTCCTCCTCATGTCTAATGTAGATAGACTAAAACAGCTCAATTATAATTTACAAAAAAGTAACAATATAGTAATGTTCAAACATCATATACAATATTTTGATAGGAATTTACTAAGTAATCTTAAGTAATACAAATTACCCCTTCGGTAGGACAGTGCTACAATAAGGATAACTCAATTTTTACATAGAAATGTATAGAGGATAAATCTTAGAAATCTTCTCAAAAACAATTAGCAAGAAAAGCAGAAACTTATGTGGAAGCATTCTTGGGTAGTGTAGATTCTAAATTGTTCAAATCATGACTCCCGGGGGTAGGGCGGGCCAGAATAGGGAATCCATATTTTATATTGAAATATATAGAAAAAAATCTTAAGAAGAAAACTTCTCAAGAACAACTGGGCCAGAAAATGTTAAATGCATCCTGGGGTAGTTAAGATTCAAAATTTTTAAAATCATGACCCCTTGGGCCAGGGTGGGAACACAATAAGGAATCCAATTTTAGCAAAGACATATGTAGGAAAAAAACTAAGAAATCTTCTCAGAACCAATTGGCCAGAGAAGAAGCTGAAACTTATGTGGAAGAATCCTTGGTTAGTTTAGATTCCTAATTGTAAAAATCATGACCCAGGGGGCAGGGGTGCCAGGGCCACAATAAGTATTACAAGGGAGGTCTTTAAAGAATGACATCACACAAGTAACTCTGATGAGGCCATGGGACTCTTGTCTTTGTTACGACTTTAGTTGTATTTCTACAGAATTTGTAAGTTCTGGCCACCATTTTTGTCCTTTTGCTTAAATATACTCGAAATTTGATCCCCAAAGAAATTTTCTGCTTTTACAAGTAATAATTTACCCTCCCAAAAAGTGTAAATTTATTTGTAAGTTCTATGCCGTATGGTCGATACAATGACGACGACGGAAATTTCCGTTATTTCCCGACAATGACAAGGAACACACAGCCGGTGTGACCGGTCAGCAGTAGATGCTTACTTCTCCGTGGCACCTGATTCCACCTCTGATGTTTTGGAGGTCCGTGTTTACTCTGCCCCTATTTTGTTTTGTTTAAATGGACTTTTTGATCATGAATGCTGTTCATTATCACCATATATTTCTTGTTTATGATGTTTTCTGATATTTTCTTTCCCTTCATGCTTTCCTTGAATTTTGAATTGACACTTATTATTCATTTTATCTGAAAATATAATAAATTTTCAAATTAAATTTAGATACCAAGTGGACAACTCTTTCCACCACAAATTTGCATTAATTTGTGAAACATTGCCTTTGTCTAAGTTTCTTTCTCTCAAATTTCATTTCTTGATCAATAACCTTTTATGCTTAATGATTTTTTAATGTTTAATTTGCTTTTACAGTTATTTTCTTTGGTCATTTAAATGTTTCATCAGTTTTCCGTCTTCAACATTAAACTTCGCTACTACAAGGCTTAGATCTTTAATCTCAAAATATCTTCAACTAGTTTTCATGTCTTTGGTAATTTTATATGTACGTACAATTGCGCTCTTTATTTTACTTTTTCTTCTATTTCCTGAAATGATATAGTTACTTCTATATTTTCAAAGTTTGATTTCAGATTTAGAGCCCCTTGCGAATTACCAGCGATTTGGGGGTTCTTGATAATGAGTACTGAAAATCACATTTCATCTGCGAGAACTTTATTTTCGCATAATTACTTTGGTGCAGGGCTTTTGATAAGATTTTCCACCTATTTTTACATACAAGATCGTTATTACTACCTGCATCGCTCTCAGATTTAGTCCATTTTCTTTGTATTGGAAGTGCTTGCGAGATTTTGCGATATCATCGCGTTGTTTGAGGTTATATAGAAGACAACATATACAACCTGGATTTTAATATTTTAAAGCTCGGATTAATAGTCTTTTAACCTTACATTTTTTGTGCAATATTTTATGTTATATAAAATGTCTGTGTACGGTCTTTATCACTGATCCACTTTAGTTGTAGTTTGGGATTTTTATCACATAAAAATGTCTCTGAATTCACAAAGTTGTGTAAATTTATCCACAGTATTTCTTTAAAGTTAAAGAATAAAGTTAACCATATTATATAGAGAAAATTGTCAAATCTCCAATATATTTGCAGAAAAGCGAATTGAAATATCAGCAATGCATTTTCTAATAGCAAATTCATCAAAAATTATATTTTAGGTTATAGCAGCCCGTTTCTGAAGCTTATGAATTCTCTCAATGTTACATTTGGACGTATTACCCCAGACTGTGAGACAATAGTTTATTGTAGGCAAAATGTATGCATTATAGAAAAATTTTCTTGTACTTAATGGAAGAAATTTCTTAATTTTACGGAGCGTAAATAATTTGTATCTCAGGGATTTACAAACTGCATCAACATGACAATTATACTGAAGAGATTGATCTATCTGAATACCTAGGAGTTTTTCAACTTCAACATTTATCAAGTTTTTGCCAGAAATTTTTGCATCAAGTACTGGGTTATTTAATCTTGATCTTTTTTGTTGTGTACACATAAGCATGCATTTTGATTTGTCTGTGTTCAGTATCATTTGATTCTGTAAACACCAGTTTTCAATTTCACGTAAATCAGAATTTAAATGTGTTTCAATGTTATGTACATTGCTGTTAGGTAAATGCAGAGTTGCATCGTCCGCAAACATATCAATATTAGAGTAATTTATACATAAAGGAAGATCATTTATATACAATAAAAATAGGAGTGGGCCTAAAATGGATCCCTGTTGCACCCCTGTTGTGATAGGTAAAATATCGGAAGAACATGCGCCAATTTTTACACTTTGATTCCTTTCGTTTAAATATGATTGGAACCACTTGATTGTTAGTGAATCAAAATTATAATGTCGTAATTTCTCTAAGAAGATATCATGACTGACTAAATCAAACGCTTTACTAAAATCTAGAAAAGCTATGCCAATTAAATTTCCTTGGTCCATTTCATGCAACCAGTTATCGGTAAGTTTGGTTAGTGCTGTTTGGCAAGAGTGGAATTCCCTAAAACCAGACTGTGAGCTCATAATGAGGTCAGAAGATCTCGTAAATTCACGTACGTGATTAGCAATATGCTTTTCAAAAATTTTTGACAAAGTTGGTAGGATAGATATTGGACGGTAATTACTGGGATCACTTTTATCGCCTTTCTTATATATGGGGGTGACTTTAGCATGTTTCCGCTGGGAAGGGAAGATCCATTAGTAATGCTAGTATTAATGAGATGAGTTATGGGTTTAAAAATTACATTTGCAGAAAGTTTTAAGAGACGGGGACCAATGACATCTACACCTGCTGATTTATTAATGTCAAGTGAGCGTATCATAGTTAAGACATCGTCCTGGCTTATAGGAAGTAAGCTAAACACATTTTCGTCATTGAGTTTGGACTTCGTGCATTCTTTTTAATTTTGAGAATTAAAGCTGTGATTTTGTGTTTTAGTTAATAAATTGTCAGAAATTCTTGTGAAATGCTCATTTAAAACATTTACGATTAGTTGTAAATCATCAATTTCTGATTCATTGTCTTTAATAAGAGTGGGAGAAATATTTTTTCGACTTGGAAGCTAAATGATTAAGATAGTTCCACATTTCTAGGATTAGAGCTCTCGTCAATTGCTGATTTGTATTACATACATTTTGCATTATTAATCAACAGAGTAACTTTATTTCTCCAATGACGAAAATTATCAAAGTCTTTATGTTGATGATAATAATCTCGTAACTGTCTAGCATCATTAATTTCTGGTGTTAACCATTTCGGACGAGATTCGGTTTTTACACGTTTAGTTTTTACCGTAGCATGTTTATTGAGAATGGTATTAAACATGCTATAGATGTTTTCCAATATATCATTAGGATTTTGCAAATTTTTAAGAACATTAAAATTGGCACTTTGTAAATCAGAGAGAAATTCTTCCTCATTAAAATTCTTAAAATCTCTGTATTGAATTTCAGTGTATTTTCCCTTACGCTGCATGCTGTTAGATTTACGGGTTGCACAAACAGGGTAATGGTCAGAGATAGCTATGGGTGGTACTTGAATTTTGCAGATGTTATCAGGTTGGGTAGTGTAAAAATGATCAATAAGGGTACATGAGGTGTTATTCTAGTAGGTATGGTAATTAGTTGAGTAAGTCCAAATTCTTCAAGAGCAGATGTCCAAGATTGAGGGGGGTCTTTAAGCAAATCTACATTAAAATCACCTGTAAGTATGATTTCTTGGTCATCACAGCAGGGGGCACAATTCAGCTCTTCTCGCTAGGTCTTCCACCCAGCAGGAAGGGGCAGATGGTGGCGGTATGCAGAACAATAAAGTATAGGTTTTGTGTTTTTTAAATTAATTTCTAACCATATTGTCTCAATGTTACTGATTTCTAAATCTTTTCAACGTTTATAGGATAATTCATTTGAGATATAAATTACTATTCCACCACCTGCCTTATTTCGTCTATCTTTTCTTTCAAGTACATAGCCATCTATACTCAAATCTGAATCACTAATATAGTCCTGTAAAAAAAGTCTCACAAAGCCCCAGTACATCCATAGATCGTTCATTTTGTAGAATTAATTTCAGTTCATCCAATTTTGTTCATCCAATCCCTTTTTACAAGACCAAATTCAGTGTTCACTGGAGTACATTTATTAGCTGTGCTTATAGTTTTGTTTGAATTAAGATTTTCACATGCAAGACTTTTGTTAATCTTATTTTCAGACATAGATATTTGCACAGCTTTAAGGGAATTTCTTTTTTTTTTTTTGGAGGTGCATATTTTACCTGAGGATTTTTAATGTGTTTAACGATGGGGGAATTTTTTACATTGCATATACATAATATTTGGTTACATTCTGAACAAACAGTTTGGAGAGGTAAAAAATTATTTTGAAGACTTAAGGAAATACTCTCTGTATATTCGGCCTGACATTCATTGCCCTATTCTCGTATGGACAAAACTTTTGTTTATGTTCAGGTTACCCACAATACCAACAGTCTACTTTGCTACCATGTCTACAGTTCCGGGATGAGTGGCCTTGTTCTCCACAGTAGAACAGGATGTAGACTTCATGGACGGGGGCGGAGGTTGCATCGGATAGAATTGAGACATGTTATTGTAAAGTTTCAGCAGAGAGGCGGTTCCTTTGTCTGACAAATGTATGCCGTCCTTCCAGTACAATGAGGAATTCCAGTCATTAAAAATCCGACTTGATTTAATAACTGTTGCACCGTATTCTTCACACACAAAGTTGATAATATCATTCACACCGGTAACCATTGCATTTTTTCTTGGCATGACTTCGGATACGAAAACCGAATGTTTGAATTCCTTTTCCCAACCCGTTACTATTTCGCAAAAGTCATTTTCTATTGCTTCCTTGTCGCGCTGATTTGATACATCGTTTCCTCCGGCCTGGATAATGATATTTTCCAAAGAAGATACATCGTATTGACGTAATTTTTTACGAATAAATGAGATACTGGCTCCTCTGTTAGTATTCACACGAATATTTGAATTTAACCCACGGGTTTTAATTCTTTGCAAAATTGAAGTGCCAATGATGAGTGTTGATTTCTAAAGTTGGCAGAATTTGGAGTAGGTTTTTAAGGGGAAATTTTTCTTTTTTTTTGTACACATGTGGTTCTGGTTTCGTATTTGTTGAACATTCATTTTTTGATGTTTCCGTAAGAACATTGTCACACTGCACGTCTAGAAGTGACGATTTGGGATCCCTTGGCAATCATCGGTAAATTCCCCTTATTCTTGAAGACTTTCGGAATTGTTTGAGTACTTGAACTGGTTAAGCTTTTCTGTACATTTTCCCCCATTTTTTTTTAAGGACTCAACTTTTTGTGTTAGACGATGAACAAATAACGAAAGTTCCTCCAAACGTAGAGCTGAATCACCACACTTGCTACATTCTTTTGATTCATTACACTGCACAATACTGGATGTATTCCTCATAGGGTGATGCCATATGTGGTGGTGGTTGGGAAAGAATAATGTTTGAGTCGTTTATATAACAGGCATATACACTTATTTCTTCAAGGAATTTCTCGCACCATGTTGTTGCTGAACTACCCTGAATGTGTAGTACTGAGGTGCTTCTGATATTGTAGCCGTAACCGATCTACAATTAGTTTTAAAAATATGGCCATCCCTCTTGTAGTTTTTTCAAAAGTTAGTTCCTGTTCAAGATATGAGAAAATGGTGTCATATTTTACCTGGTCAACACTCACAGTAATGCTCCTTTTGTTGGTGGTTACCTTTAGGAAGCTGGGTAAGTCCACATTAATTTGTAGTTTATCCTGACTGTCATTTATTGGATTTGTGAATTCAGAAAAAGAATCCAAAATTGGTCTGAAAAAGCTTGAACCTGAGCTTTCATCCATCATTTGATTTATTACACTGTATTTTTAACACAGGAATCATAATCCAAATCAAAAACAATTAAGGCGCATTAAAAACTGTATAGGTATATCAGGTAAAAACAGGGCAACTTGAAGCACGTTTATTCTAGGTGTCTTATATATATCACCTGCAAACGGAGTATATATATCTCAGTTATGCAAAAGCAAGAGCATGCTCTGCGTATTAACAATTTCTAAAACGATGTAAATTATTGACAAACAAGTTGATGAAACAAGAATATCAGCAGTCTCATTTAAAATCATCATTTCGTAAGTTCTATGGTTGATACAATAACCTTGTCAGCAAACACGGTTTATCATTGAGTCAAATGCTGACTGACGCTTTTCATACTAATTGTTAGTCATTTATTTATATATGAATTAGAGGATTTTTTCCGTTATTTTATGATCATGACAAGGAGCACACGAGGGGGAGGTGGAGGGGGTTATCCCCCCATGGCCCATCCCCCCCCCCCAGTTTGGGGGTCCGTGTTTGCTTGCTCTTATTTTGTATTGTTTTATGGACTTTGAGTTTATCTGTTTCTTTTCTATTCCTTCATCTAACAGTAGTGCATTATAATAATAATAATAATAATAATAATAATACTTTATTTAGAGAAGGTAACCCGATTAGTGCAAACTTTTTCCCCCGGGGCCTTCTTTAAAAAACACATATACAATGCATATATACAATAAAAAAATTTCAATTATTAGACAATAAAAAATCAACCAGTATGTTACAAACAAATAAAAACATCAGCATTTCAGTATAGAGAGAAAGAAAAAAAAAACACACAGAATCATTGCGTTTTATAAGAGAAAATGTTCAACACTTCTTTTAAATATTCAGGGGGTTAAATTTTGATATTAATTGGTAACTCATTCCAGATAATAACCCCTGAATATTGTAAAGAATTTTTAAATAAGTTTGTTTTATATTTTGGAGTCGAAGTTCGGAATTTGTTTCTGAGCGTAAAGTGTATGATCCAGAACTTTGAAATTCAAAAAGATTATGCATATAATCAAGTTTCCCTGAAATATTTTGTACATTAAAATGCTTTTCTGTAAATATAAAAGTTCATAAACTGTTAGCCAACCTAAAGTGCTAGATAAAGGCATTGAAGGTGTATCATATTTTTCATTTAAAATAATCCTAGCTGCTTTTTTTTTTTAATCTGTAGATTCTGTCCATGTGTGTTTGAGGACAATTGCCCCAAATGGATAGACAATATAAAATCGATGGAAGGATAAAAGCATTATAAAATAGTTTCTAGTACGCATTGGAAGAAACTTTTTGATTTTTGAAAATAAATAATTTATATGTAAGAGTTTTGCAAACTGCATCTACATGACAAGTATATTGAAGATTATGATCAATGTGAACACCTAATAATTTTTGCATTTCTACATTTTCAAGGGGATGATCGGAAAGTTTAAATGAAAATCAACGTTTTCTAATTTAGATTTCTTTTGGTGTGTTCCCATTAACATACACTTTGTTTTATCAGTATTTATAATCATCTGATTTTGTTGACACCATTTTTGTATTTGACAGAGTTCATGATTAAGAGTGGTTTCAATACCGAAATACTTTTATGAAAATGCATTGTAGTGTCATCAGCAAACATATCAATATTACAATGTTCAACAGACAATGGTAAATCATTAATATACAATAGAAACAACAAAGGACCTAAAATAGAGCCCTGAGGCACACCTGCTGTGACTGGCAGTGATTCAGATGTGTACCCCCAATTTTAACACTTTAGTTCGATTATATAAGTATGATTTAAACCATTTAATTGATATTGGATCAAAGTGATAGCATTCAAGTTTTTTAATTAGTATATCATGATTAACAAGATCAAATGCTTTGCTAAAATCCAGATATGTAATACCTACAACATTTCCTTTATCTATTGCATGCAACCAATCATCAGTTAGTTTTGTGAGAGCTGTCTGGCATGAGTGAAGTTCTCGAAATCCAGATTGTGCTTTCATTAGCAAGTCAAAGTGAGAAGTAAAGATGCGTATATTTTCTGCTACATGCTTCTCTAAAACTTTCGATATCGTTGGTAAAATCGAGATTGGACGATAGTTTCCTGGGTCGATTTATCGCCCTTTTTAAACAAGGGAGTTACTTTTGCGACCTTTAACTGTGAAGGAAAAATCCATTGATTATGCTAGAATTTATTAAGTGTGTTAGAGGTTTGGATATTATACTAGCTGACAGTTTAAGCAATCTAGGTCCAAGAAAGTCTATACCAGCAGATTTGTTTACATCAAGTCTTTTTAACATTTCGAATACCTTTTCTTCATTAATCAAAGGGATTTCAAAAAAGTCTTGATCTCCAAGTTTTGTCTCCGTGTATCTTTTCAATTTTTCTGATTTAAAAGCAGAAAACGAAAGATTATCTATTAATTTTTTTGGAATTTGGGCAAAATGCTCATTAAATGCATTTGCAATATCTTGTAGATTATCAAGATCTAAACCGTTATATGTTATATTGGAAGGAGACGAGTTTTTGTCTGATTTCGAGGCTCACGGATTTAAGTGGCCCCACCTTTCCTTTGAAGTAGAACTATGTTCAATTACTTCCTTATAATATGTAGATTTTGCATTATTTATTAAAGATGTGACTTTGTTCCTCCAAAGTCTAAAATTATCCATGTCTCCCTGTTTATGAAATTGATCTCGAAAATTCCTAGCATTATTTATTTCTGGAGTTAACCATTTAGTGCGGAATTCTGATTTCACACGCTTTGTTTTTACTTTTGCATGCTTATTGATTATAGCATTGAAAATATCATAAAAACCGTTTAAAATGTCATTGGGATCATGCAGTAGAATTAATTCATCAAAATTTGCATTGTTTAAATCATGCAAAAAGTTTGTTTCATTAAAATTTTTGAAGTCACGGTATTGTATTTCAATATGTTTGCCTTTTCGTTGCATGCTGTTAGATCTTCGTGTGGCACATATAGGATAATGATCAGACATCATTACAGGGGGTACTGCTATTTCACATATGTTAGCAGGGTGCGTAGTGTAGAAATGGTCAATAAGAGTTTTAGAGCTATTAGTAATTCTTGTTGGGGTGTTAATTAATTGTGTTAATCCAAAGTCTACAATTGCAGATGACCAACTCCGCGGGGGTTCTTTAAGCATATCAATATTGAGATCACCTGCAATAATCACTTCCTGGTCGTCACAGCAGGTAGCGCACTGTAACTCTTGGACAAAATCATCTACCCAGCAGGAGGGGGCAAATCGTGCGACGGTAAACTGAACAATAAAATTATTGAAGGCAGATAGTTAGGGTTAACAGTGAGATTAACTTCAGGCAAATACTTCTAACCTTGAGAACCTGTTCTGGTCATTTGACCAACTCTTTTTTTTAAAGAGGCTGGGGGTGGCAGCATTTTCAAACTATTTTGATCTCCTTTAAAAGAAGAGCTCCATCTAAAGATATACAAAAATTATCAAATTTTAAAACTAAAATGTATGATTTTTTTTTTCTTTGCCAAATGATCTGATGGTTAATTTGAGGTTAATTTGTTAAATAATTTAAGCAATATTTTATTATGTAAGTAAGATTACATACAGTTATTGGATTGGACATCACGCAGCCTATATAAGTCCTCTCCAGAAGTTAATTTGTTGACCCCCCTGCCTCCTAAATAAGATACATTTATTGACTGAATTTGAGTAGAATTTGCGTTTCGTCGGACCCAAGAACCAAACTGTCTGTCTGAAGCCGTTAGGCCGAAGGCAGACAGTTTGGTTCGAGGGTCGAAAAACGCATTTTGTCTGAGAAATAAATGTTTTGTTATACCTTTCGTTTTTATTTGTTGGACATACATGTATTTTGTACTGTCGATTTCATCAGGTCCGTCACCAACGAATGGAAATGAGATGAAGTTCCACCCATTCTGTGACGTAAACATCCCAACGACTGGTCCAACATCTCACTCAGTAGTCAAAGATCGATCTCTCATGCCCGCTCATCAAAATATTAGAAATGTTAGACTTTTATCGCAGAAATTTGTATTAAAAAAAAAATAAAGGTATAACGACGATATTTCTTCTTCATTTCATTGAAAATTAAACTTATTTTAACTGCCTTGATGACTGATGCAAAAGGTGAAATTAGTGAAAATTATTCCCTAATTTTCCAAAGCAGATTTTTTCTTAAAAGAAACACTGAAATTCATTTATAACAATAATAAATTCATTTATTTCTGACTTATAGACAATAAAACTAAAGTTAGACATAACTTTGAGTCAAATTTTAAAGCCCAGATTTGTCTAATGGGAAAAAATTCAAAAGATCTCTATAATACATCAAGGCTTGACATTAAACGGTGACATTGCAACATCTCCATGTTTTAGGTAACAGAATTGGTTTTTAACATAGTATAAGAACAACCATTTTCATTGGAATAAAGATGGGATAAATGTTTAAACAAATCTGCTGAAAAGCAGCAGCTAGGCAAAGGAAACTCAATGATATCCAACAACCTCGTATTTTAAATCAAAGAATAAATCAGAGACAATTAAATGAGAAATACAAGAATGTAAACACTGTCAGGTAATTTTTCACAAGTGTTTGGTATTTATTTTACTAATTAAGTGATCCTGCCTGTTCTATTCTCATTTGTGTAGCTGTTTGTATGCAGTTGAATGGATCTTGTCTGAGAGATTGTTGGTATGAGTATAGAGCAGCCTGGAGGTTCCCTGTCACCTGCTGACAGATCCCCAGAATCTGCCACGATATGTCTCTGAGATATAAAGGTATAAGCTGTCCCTGATCATAGTTAACCAGTCTCTGTAGATCATATAGAGCTGTTTGTGCTCTCATTGTGTCTATGTGTCTGTAGCACAAGATCTCTAGCATGTATAACAGTATAAAGGGTGGGATGTATAATATAGTCTTCTCATTCTGTAGAGCAGACTGTTGTTCTGGTATCAATTCACTGATGTAATGAATTTCATTGTGAAGTCTGATATCCCCTGCTATAGCATGTCTTATCTTTGTAGACCAGGACTGCCCCCCTACAGCCTCAGTATACATCTCTCTATCTACATGTAACATATACATCACATATGGCTTTGCTAACTTGACCTTTATCATCTCTATAATAGATAAAGCCTCCATGTATCTAAGTGTCTTGTAATAATACATGGCTATGAACAGCATATCAGTAATACAACCAAATTTGGTTGCTAATTTCAGCATGTGACAGGAATTTTTATCAGCTCTATACCTCAGTTTGTTTTTATGTGTGTATGTTTCCATGTGAAATATAAAAGCAATGCTCCGAAGGACATAAACTGTACGACTCTGAATCAGTAAGTTTTGATACTGTGTTAGGAAGGGTAAACCTATCATCTGTTGTTTTGTTTCTAGAGATCTCATATAACTATGTATGTTTAATTTGTGTAGTGCTTCATGTGCCTGTATTTCACTGTATAGGTTGTTATATGAACTCAGTCTCAGAAATCAGAGTATGTTCATCTGTACAGATGCAGAGTCTGGGGTTATGAATATGAAGGACATTTATAATATAAGGCCGGATGGTCGGACTGTGTAAGGGATGTTAGACCCTTTTCATACAACCCATGCAGTCTCATAAATAATTCATATTGTTTTTTTCCATGAATTTTACTCAGAAACATGTTGTTATCTGGAATGAAAAAGTTGGGACAGACCCCCTCATACACCCATTTGAGGATGAGTTTAAAACAGACCCAGAAACACTCCAAGAGATTTTGTGGACACCAGTGAGGTATTGTATTTTGTTGAATACCCAGAAAACTGCCGTCTTCATGTGATAGGAACACAGTAATTTATCTTCATCACCTCTCCATTGTTGAATATTTCTGTTAAGAACAATTTTAGTAGGCCGTATGTTAAGAACTGACAATGGTTCATTGCATACACAAGTATTTGCTCTGCTAGAGAAAAAGAAATTCTCCATTCAAGGTCTTCATGACATCCTAGCTTATGCCCGATAGCTACAAAGTGACATCCTTTTTTAATTATGTTATCCACAAAATAAGGTGGGGGCCAAGAGTGACATCTGTCTATCCATGAGGAGGCAGATGGCGGCCAAAAGTCACATACAAAACAGTGGGCAGTATCATATTCTATTGTTCTGATTGTCCCACTTGCACAAGGTCCATGCCGACTCATCTTGCTTATTAATGCAGAACACATCACCTGTATGTAATTAGAACTAGATATGTATTGTCTATTATACATTATATTGCAAGCTCTCTGGATTCCTCATCCATGCTTGGTGACAGTAAATATAACAAAGTGTATCCTGGTGGACTATTAGAACAGTCACAGAGGATCAGTGTTTGTCTGCGTGTGTTGTAATATTGAGACTGAGATAAGTCCCAGATCACACGGTGATTATTTGGCCAAAACATAAAGTCTACATCTGAACTTTCTAGTCTGAATCCTTCTCTTTGACTTCCACTCACCATCACACTGTCTTCATCACTTTTTGTCACTTGATTTTCCACTATCTCACTGATGTCCATCACATCTCTCCTCATGGCCACCACTTGTGAGGTCCCCACTTTACGACACAGTCCCACAAACACTGACTCTGATATCTGTTGTATGGCTCTCTTACTGGTAAAATAAAAAAAATCAATATCGTATTCATCAGAAAAACATTTATTCATATTCCAAAAAAAAAAAAAAAACCTCATACCTGCAGATTTTAAGAATTTTTAAAATATCTCCTAATTCCTACTCAAATTTTCTGAATTAAAGTTTTAATATTTTTTCATAAATATACAATAAAATAGCTGTTATCTGAAGTATTCTGAAAAAGTTAAAATGAGATATTTTGAAAGTACAAGGATGTGTCGATCAAACACCATTAACAATTCGCATTGTCAATAACTTTAAATAAGAATTTTATTAAAAACTTTTGTATGAAATGCTTATATAGCATCCCATAAGTCATGAAATTATATAGAAAGTTGAGAAAATATGAACCAAAATATTCTCATCTCCAGAAAAGCAAAACATAGTCATAGCATAGTCATGCTGAAATTGAAATGTATCTCCATGTATACTGTAGTCTTAATTCTTAATGCCTAGGTCTATGAGGGGATACACGGGAATGTTTTCAAGGAAAATAAATGTCAAAATAGCAGGTCCAAATTGGCTAAGAGGTCAGTGCTGTGCCATAGCACTATTATTTACCTTATAAAATGCTTGGCATGTTTCAATCGTTCTAAGGTTAATATCTATTTATCAAAGTCCTAAAAGAAACTGATTAACATGATATAAGCATTTTTATAAGTCATACATTGTATTAAAACTTACATTAAATAATTTTGAGAACCTCTAATGGAGTCCATGTTAAAAATAAATCTGAAAAGTTAGGTGAAATATTTAGAAGAAAAAAATCCGTCTACTTTGTTTTTATTTATATTACCTTTTTTTATTGAAGAAAAATAGTGAATGGCATTTATGACAGCTAATATTTAAGGTTCATAAACTCCCTGCTCACTCATATAAAATGTTGCTTGAGCCTTAATGATTTTCCAAAAAATGTGTCTTTTAATAAAATAAAAGAATTATAGCATAGCTTGCGGGGAAAATTGGGCAAAAAAACACCAACTTGGCAAATCCATAAAGGAATAATAAAAAAATAAGTGTTAAGAATTATATCTCTTATCGGAGTATCAATGAACCTTAAGAGATAAATTTCAATGAACAAAAAATACGTAGGAAATGCATGCACATATAATATTTTGTTTGTGGTCTACAAAAACAGTCATAGTTTTAAATGAAACCTGTTAAGCTTTGATAAAGGTAGAATAGATTAAATACTTAAATTAAAACAAGAGAGGAAAAAACTTTTCTATGGACCTGCACTAGGGCTACCTACTTTAATTTGGGCCTAAAGGCAACCTCCCAGACCCCTGCTTGTGAAAAAATCCCGCATTCCGAAAAAATATCCTGGTTCTTTTCAACCAACTTTCTGGATACTACCTATTGAGGGGATGCTTACCCCTCCATGGCACGTGATCTCATCTCTGATGTTTTAGAGGTCCGTATTGCTCTCCTACCAATTTATTAGGTTTTAATTGAATTTTGAGCTTGATTTTCCATTTGTACATCAAGATTTTATTACATGTACCTAAAAAGGTATTAATTTAATACAAATTCCCCTTGGGTAGAGCAGTGCCTCAATAAGGATATGAAATTTTACATAGAAATGTATATCGAAAAAAAATCTTAGAAATCTTCTCAAAATCATAAGCCAGAAAAGCTGAAACTTGTGAAGCATTCTTGGGTAGTGTAGATTCTAAATTGTAAACATCATGACCCCCGGTGGTAGGGCGGGGCCACAAGAGAGAATCCATATTTTACATTGAAATGAATAAATAGAAAAAAAAATCTTTTAAAAAAAAATTTTCAAGAACCACTGGGCCTGGGGTAATTAAGATTCTAAATTTTTAAAATCATGAACCCCTAGGATATGGTGGGACCACAATAGGGAATCCAATTTTAACAAAGAAATATGTATGAAAAAACTTAAGAAATCTTCTTCTCAAGAACCATTGTCCAGAGAAGAAGGTAAACTATGTGGAGGCACCCTTGGTTAGTGTAGATTCCTAATTAAAAATCATAACCCAGGGGGTTGGGTGGCAGAGCACAATAGGTATTACAAGGGGGGGGGGGGTCCGGTAAAGAATGACATCACGCAAGCTACATAGGTGAGGCCATAGGATTCTTGTCTTTGTTATGACTTTAGTTGTATTTCTACAGAATTTGTAATTTTGGCCATCATTTTTGTCATTTTGCTCAAAAAACTGAAATTTGATTCCCAACGAAATTTTCTGCTTTTACAGTAATTATCCACCCTCAAAAAAGTGTCAATTTATTTGTAAGTTCTATGCCGTATGGTCGATACAATGACGACGACGGAAATTCTCGTTATTTCCTGACATTGATAAGGAGCACACGGCGGGTGTGACCGCTCGGCAGGGGATACATTCTCCTCCAGGGCACCTGATCCCACCTCTGATGTTTTGGAAGTCTGTGTTTGCTCTGCTCCTATTTTGTATTGTTTAAATACTTTTTGATCCTGAGTACTGTTCGTTATCACCATATATTTCTTGTTTATGATGTTTGTTCTCCCCCGGCTTACGCTAAAAGCAAAAAAACCTGAATCGAAGTGGACTGCAGGTATAGATTTACACGAAACCATGTGGCTCTTGCAAAGGTCAAGATCATAGGCATTTAGATATGTTGTTAACTATGATTTGATGAAGTTATTATTTCACAAGGCCAAATATCAAATTCAAAGACACACTGCCATGAAGTTTTGATCAATCTATTCAGTAAATATATTGACATACAACAATCTTTTGTATGGTATTACTATCCCTTTAGGTATCAAGATGTAATGTTCAATGATTGAATAAGGAAAGGAGGGGCCTCCTGATTTGTATATAAAATGGAAGAACATATTTGATGATCTTCTGAGATTTTCTTTTCCCCTGATGCTTTCCTTGAATTTTGAATTTCCACTTATCATTCATTTTAACTGAAAAATAACAAATTTTCAAATTAAATTTAGATACCGCTGTGCACAATTTTTCACGACAAATTTGCTTTAATTTTGAAAAATGGCCTTTGTCTAATTTTTTCCTCTCCAATTTCATATCTGGATCAATAAACCTTCGCTGAATGACTTTTTAATGTTTTATTTTCTTTAAAAGTTATTTTCTTTTGGGCATTTGAATGTTTTATCAGGTTTTCCCTTTTTAACATTAAAAAATGCAGATCTTTAGCTCTCCAAAAAAAAATATTGATAGACCGGAGAGCTACAGTGCCACCCGTTGTAAAAACTGTAAATTTATTGCGCACAAAAAAGTGCGCTCGGTTCTAATTATTTCCTCCAAATTCTTTCCTCAAATTTAAAATTAGGAAAGATTTCAAAACAAGTCCTTCGTAGTTGACATCTGAAAGAACTATTGGAAATTATTTTTAAAACCAAACTGGCAGTATAAACAAGCATTCTGAGAGTATTGCATAAGCAATACATGTCCCCTACCGGGTTCCCCTTTTTCTTCAGGATGTCATTTTATAATAAGCAAAAGTCATGTCCAAGGTAAAACTGAAAGATTTTCAAGTTGTAAATGCCTTAAAACTAATAAAATAATCCACATAAAGACAAAAATTTAACTCATTTCTTCCCGTCCTTTCCCTTTTCTTTTTTTTGTCGACAATCGGAAGTTAGCGCAATTCAAACCCAAACTTAATTTAGCGATTATGAAAAATATTCAAAATGCCATAATTCTGTCAAAAATCAATGAAGCGATGCAAAATTCAAACTTGATCTGTAACTCATTAAGTATCACTCACATACCAAAATTCAGCTCAATATCTGTAAGCGTTTAGAAAAAAATGCGGAAAAACCCAAATGGGGCAGACTGATTGGGACAGACAGACAGACGGACGGACGCAGAGGAAACCTATAGTCCCGCCGGTTTCACCGGTAAGGGACTAATAAGGGAA
>NW_026924549.1:0-23336 GCF_032062105.1 Saccostrea cuccullata | reverse complement strand
AACAAAATGTGGATTCATCTATTAGGATTGAGACTTGTACATATTATGAATGATGGGTACTATGACATTAAGAATGACATGAAAGAAATAAGTTTGATTCAATTATATAAACAGTTCTTAATCCATACAGTCAAAATGGAGGGCATATATTTTTCTTTATAGGCATAAAGTAACAAACACTCACCCAATCCATCAAAATTTTACTTTTTGAAGAAAAGGAACCCTATACTTACTTTGTTGAGTTGACATTCAAATTTTTTGTTTGACAGGTAGACTAATGGTTTCTGACTAGTATAATGAGAACTTT
Source organism: Saccostrea cuccullata (assembly GCF_032062105.1). Classification (NCBI taxonomy): domain Eukaryota; kingdom Metazoa; phylum Mollusca; class Bivalvia; order Ostreida; family Ostreidae; genus Saccostrea; species Saccostrea cuccullata. The sequence goes on along the minus strand of NW_026924549.1, from coordinate 23,029 downwards.
TTATTTAAGAGTCATCAGATTGTTCTGATATTTTGGTTAAGATATCTGCATGACATCAATTCTATTTCGTCATAATTACTTCCGGAATTATGTGAGATAGTAGTACGCATGTGCAACCTCAGTGTGGTACGAGTTATGAACGAAGAAGGACGTGGTCCTTCAATTAGCAACTTCAGTTCGTGTCTAAGTTAACGTGGTTAACTATTTTTTCGTTTGACACATTGATAAGATTTTATTAATTACAGAACTCGAGGAGTTCTGTTTTTTACGACTATTATCAACAAAACTCGAGGAGTTTTGTGCTTACGACTACCATAAAGCGGTTTTTCGACTACTTTATGATAAAGTCGTAAAAAATGGCGGAACAGATGATTCAAAAGAAACAATTACGAAGTACTACTTGCTTTGAAGAAGAAGTAGACACAGAAAAGACAGACGGAACATGTAAAAGTAACGATGTTACTAAAAAGAACTCTAAAGTCGAGGTTCAGGGAACAAAGACTAAGAAGCATGGTAGTTCTGTCGGCAGTACGGTAAGCGCTACAAGCACTAGGTCCAGCGGGACGAAAAAACCTGTGAAAGTTGTGGCCGATGTCCACAACAGCGGTAATACACAAAACGATAATCAAATTATGTGTATACTGAATACAATTCTTGAAAATCAGAAAAAACAAGATGAACAGATTGGTACATTGAACAATAAGATCAATATGATAGAAAACGAATTTCAAGAATGTGATGATTATGAAGGTTACGATGATGATCAGACATACGACGAGAGTTGTAATAATGTTCAGCGTACAGATGATAATGTTGAAAATTCAGATAATGCTTCTGGAAAAAGGAAGAGTGATCATTTGGACACAGAAGTTGTTCAAGAAAGTTCAAGTCGTTTTAAGAACATGAGTAAAAGATTTAAAAGCAGAGAAGTGTGTGATGTGAAAATAGATGAGACTTTGGCTACAAATATAACAGATTTGTTTAGAAATGGAATGAATGAAGATCAGTATTCAGATATGATTAAAGATGAAAATAATGCAAGACCAGAAAATTGTGAAGGTCTGAAAGTTGTGAAGACAAACCAACTCGTTTGGGATATTATATCTCAAGAAGCTAAAACAATTGATAGAAAAATGCAAAACACAGAAGCTTCTGTTATTAAAGGTTCTATCATTCTGGCCAAAGTTGTGAACAAGTTGGCAGATGTGGAAAATGAATTAGATGATACACAGAAAACGAAGTTGGGAAAAATTATAGATGAATGCAATGACAGCTTGGCTCTATTTGGACATGCAAACAAACAAGTAAATATGACAAGACGTGAGTTTATAAAACCAGAATTAAGATACGAATACTTGCACTTATGTGCACAAACTGTACCTTATACGTCTTGGTTATTTGGTGACGATATTTCAAAAACTGCAAAAGAAATTGAAGATTGCAGCAAGATTGGTCACAAACTGAACAGAGGTGGATCATTCCGAGGGAGAATGAGAGGACGTTTCAGAGGTCCTGGTCGTAGACCTAGAGGACGTGGAAATTATTACAACAACAACACTGCATACAATCCTAACTATCCAAACAGAAGTAGTGGCCAATTCTATCCAAAAAACTTCAAGAAGAGCAATACGACACTGTCACAGCAGAAAAACAAGAATCAATAAAGAATGAGGTTAGTGAGAAAAATGATGAATTTTTTGCAGGTAGATTGAAATATTTTTCCAAAGAATGGGAAAAAATTACATCAGATAAAAATATATTACAGATAGTTGAAAATTGCAAAATAGAATTTATAGATAATGCAGCTCCAACAAAATGTAGTTTGTATGAACCTGTGTTTAACTCGGTAGAATCTGAAGTGATCGATCAAGAAATTCAGAATTTATTTAAAATGGGAGCCATTGTCGAGGCAATTCCTGGACCAGATCAGTTTCTTTCATCTATTTTTGTTAGACCAAAGAAAAATGGGGAATACAGAGTTATCCTCAATTTGAAAAATTTAAATGAACATGTGGTATACCGTCATTTCAAGATGGATACTTTCGAATCTGCAGTAAATCTGGTCAAGGAAAATTGTTTTATGGCATCAATTGACATAAGACATGCCTATCATACAATTCCAATAGCAATTGAGCATCAAAAGTATTTGAGATTCAGATGGAAAGGAAAAATATTTCAATATACCTGCTTACCATTTGGTTTGTCATCAGCACCTAGAATATTCACAAAAGTTCTCAAACCAATTTTTGCTAAGCTTAGAACATTAGGTTATCTTAGTATGACCTACATTGATGATGTTCTACTGTTTGGGGATACTATTGATGAATGCAGAATGAATGTGAACATTACAAGAGAATATCTTGAGAAATTTGGTTTTGTGATTCATAGAAAGAAAAGTCAATTCGAACCTCAAAAATGTATCACATTCTTGGGAAACAAAATAAATTCTGAGAGAATGATTATTGAACTGACTGAGGAGAAGAAAGATATTATTTATGAAGAATGTAAGTGTTTAATAAATCAAGATCTAGCAAAAATAAGAACTGTAGCTCGAGTCATTGGACTGATTATTTCAAGTTTTTCAGCTTCAGAATTGGGACAATTACATTACAGATTGCTAGAAAAAGAGAAAATAAAGCATCTAAAAGAAGCTAAAGGGAATTTTGATTCATTAATGCCAATAACTATGCAAATGAAAAAAGAGCTAAATTGGTGGTGTTTCAATATTCATTCTCAAATCAGATTTATTTCTAGAGGTAATCCAGAGATTACCATTCAAACTGATGCATCCTTGTCAGGTTGGGGTGCAGTATGTACACAAGATAATATCAAAACTGGTGGAAGATGGAAAGAAGAAGAAAAATTGAATCACATAAATTATTTGGAAATGCTTGCAATTTACTTTGCTTTGAGATCTTTTGTGAATATTGTGAAAAACAAATATGTAAGAATATTATCAGATAATACTACAGCCATTAGTTATATTAATAACATGGGTGGTATTAAATCTGAAATTTGCAATAAACTCGCAGTGGAAATATGGGAATGGTGCATTAAGAGAGACATTTGGTTGAAGTGTTCTCATATTCCAGGGAAAAATAATATAGAAGCAGACAAATTATCCAGAGAGTTTAATGATCAAGTGGAATGGCAATTAGATCATGATATATTCTTACAAATTTGTTCAAAGCTAGTGTTTCCAAATATAGATTTGTTTGCATCAAGACTTAATACACAAGTTGAAGTGTTTTGCTCATGGAAACAAGATCCAGAATGTAGTTATGTTGATGCATTTTCATTGAATTGGAGAGATTTTGATTATCTTTATATTTTTCCACCTTTTAGTCTGATGGGCTTGTGCATCAAGAAGATTCAGGAAGACCGGGCAAGAGGGATTATCATTGCCCCATTATGGCCCACTCAGACTTGGTTCACAGGATTAATGAAAAGTATAGTCAAGAATCCAATTTTACTTCCGAGAAAGAAGGATCTACTTTTAAACCCTCACAAAAAAGAGGCTCATCCTTTGTGGGAAAAAATGACCTTGATTGCATGCCAAGTGTCCGGCGAACTTACAGAAACCTTGGATTTTCAAGAACAACTACCTCCATTATTATGGCATCATGGAGAACCGGTACTAAAAAACAGTATCAAACGTTCATTAAAAGATGGTTTCAGTACTGCTTTGAATGGAAAATTGATCCAATTTCACCATCTGTAAACAATATTTTGGAATTCTTGACTTTACTTTTTGATAATGGACTGAGTTACAGTTCTCTCAATACAGCTCGAGGGGCTTTGTCAGCTTTGGGCATAAAGTTAGATGGAACCAGTGTTGGATCCCATGCTCTTGTTATCAGATATATGAAAGGTGTATATAATATTAGACCAACTAAACCCAGATATTCTGGAACATGGGATGTATCCTTAGTGCTACGACTGTTGAAGAAATGGTCTCCTGTGAAGAATTTAAGTTTGAAACAGTTAACATTGAAACTTGTAATATTAATCGCTTTGACAAATGCTGCAAGAGCTCAGTCAATTCATCTTATTTCTGTAAATAATATGAAAAAGTGTTTTAATGAATATATATTTGAATACTCTGGATTGCTAAAGCAATGTAGACCGGGGTATAAAATGCCTGTTGTACATATGAAAGCACACCCTCCAGATAGGAGACTTTGTATATATGTTGTGGTGAAGGAATATTTATCAAAGACAGCACCTATTAGAAATGGAGAACAATCACTTCTATTAAGTTATGTTAAACCTCATAAGGCAGTTACAAGAGACACAGTGTCTAGATGGATAAAGATGGTAATGAAACTTTCTGGTGTTAATACAGATGTATTTGGATCGCATAGTGTAAGATCTGCTTCAGTGTCAAAAGCGAAATCAGTAGATGTGCCAGTAGATGAAATTTTAAGGAAGGCTGGATGGACAAATGCTACAACATTTTCCAGATTTTACGAAAAAGACATCATAGTTGAAAATGAAAGTTTTGCATCAGGTGTACTTTCAAAGAACAATTAGAGTGGGAGACTTCTCAGTAAGTGAAATAGTATTATGATCAAGTAATTTTTCTTGTATTTTGAAACATTTGATCATAATGGGCTTTGAAGTCTCACATAATTCCGGAAGTAATTATGACGAAATAGAATTTGAAAATTTGACGAGACTTACCTTGGTTAAGTCGAAATCAGATTGTAATTCTATGAGTCATTATAATTACTGTAGGGATTATGTGCCTCCCACCACTCCCTGCAGAATTATTCAGATATTCATAGATATCCAACCAATAATGTATAAAGTAATATAAGTAAAGTAATTATATTCTATATGATTACATTATGACCAAATGTTTTAATAAAACTGAGGTTGCACATGCGTACTACTATCTCACATAATCCCTACAGTAATTATAATGACTCATAGAATTACAATCTGACTTCGACTTAACCAAGGTAAGTCTCGTCAAATTTTTAAATTAATTTGTTCATACAAAGGGATAAAAGCTTTTCCAAATTAGATTGTGTCTTGCTAATATATCCAGCATATAAGATTTCAAAGTCAAACAAAGGTAATTAACAAATGACCTTATTAAGTTTTTAGTCAAAAGGTCAAAGAGATGTGGACATCTTGTTTAATTGGACAATTGTTTAGTTACTATTCATCAAAATTCATGGATAGGTTAATTAAACAAACTTCATATATTTTGATTTTCAGGTCAAAGATCAGTACAATTTTTGCTATACCATTGTTGTCCATGAATATCTTAACACCTCTATTAACTTTTCAGGTTTAAGGTCAATGTATTCCTGCTATAGTAAAACTTCATTATAAGGATCTCATAGTGATATTCTTTATTTGTAAAGAATTAGGTAATTATAAAATCTCCTACTATTTCTATAATATGTCACTGAATGTGCTTCTTTATTTTAGAGAGTTTTACAAGCAAATCATATACTGACTTTCAATCCTTCAAAATACAATTTATATTGAATCTTGAGATTCAGACTTTCAGACTTTTAGGCTTTCAGACTCTCAGGCTTTCAATCTTTAAAAACTTTCAAGCTTGAGGACTGAGTATTTTAATATTTATTTTGTAAGTCTTGTCTTTTATGTCATTATGATTAATCCTTAGTAATTCAAACTTTTCATGTTTGTAAAACCAGAGTGTGAAAGTACAGTGTTTGTGTAATCTTCTTTATATTTATCTAAAATTACTGCTTTTAATACAGTCAAATATAATTTGTGATGATCAAAATTTCCAAATTGCCTGACCTGTACATATTTAAAGTTTCAATATCATACACTCTTGAATATCCTTAAATATCAATATATTGCTTAAGCATTTGCTATCAACCATACACTTGTTAACCTAAGGAAGGCTCTTACAATAAGTTAAACTCATGGAATTCTTCAAGCAATTTTGTTTTAAAGGATGCTAAAGACAAAAGACCCATAAATTTCCCAGAAGTAATAATTTTTAAAACTATATATCCACATTAAATTGGGGAACATTTTTAATGAAGTTTTAGTTGAATTAGTTTCTTGTCATTTTCACATGTAGAAAGAAACTAATTCAACTAAAACTAAAAGACAGTCATTAAAATTTTATAAAGGAAAAGGGTTCTTCAAATGTTCCCCAATTTAATGTGGATATATAGTTTTAAAAATTATTACTTCTGGGAAATTTATGGGTCTTTTGTCTTTAGCATCCTTTATTACAGAAATTCTTCAAAATTGCTTGAAGAATTCCATGAGTTTAACTTATGGTAAGAGCCTTCCTTAGGTTAACAAGTGTATGGTTGATAGCAAATGCTTAATCAATATATTGATATTTAAGGATATTCAAGAGTGTATGATATTGAAACTTTAAATATGTACAGGTCAGGCAATTTGGAAATTTTGATCATCACAAATTATATTTGACTGTATTAAAAGCAGTAATTTTAGATAAATATTAAGAAGATTACACAAACACTGTACTTTCACACTATAGTTTTACAAACATGAAAAGTTTGAATTACTAAGGATTAATCATAATGACATAAAAGACAAGACTTACAAAATAAATATCAAAATACTCAGTCCTCAAGCTTGAAAGTTTTTAAAGATTGAAAGCCTGAGAGTCTGAAAGCCTAAAAGTCTGAAAGTCTGAATCTCAAGATTCAATATAAATTGTATTTTGAAGGATTGAAAGTCAGTATATGATTTGCTTGTAAAACTCTCTAAAATAAAGGAGCACATTCAGTGACATATTATAGAAAGAGTAGGAGATTTTATAATTACCTTATTCCTTACAAATAAAGAATATCACTACGAGATCCTTATAATGAAGTTTTACTGTAGCAGGAATGCATTGACCTTGAACCTGAAAAGTCAATAGAGGTGTTAAGATATTCATGGACAACAATGGTATAGCAAAAATTGTGCTGATCTTTGACCTGAAAATCAAAATATATGAAGTTTGTTTAATTAACCTATCCATGAAGTTTGGTGAATATTAACTAAACAATTGTCCAATTAAACAAGATGTCCACATCTCTTTGACCTTTTGACTAAAAAACTTAATAAGGTCATTTATTTACCTTTGTTTGACTTTGATGAGTATCTTATATGTTGAATATTTTAGCAAGACACTATTTAATCTGACTGAAGAAGAAACCTGGAAAAGCTTTTATCCCTTTGTATGAACAAATTAATTGATGTCATGCAGATATCTTAACCAAAATATCAGAACAATCTGATGACTCTTAAATAAAAAGTTCTCATTATACTAGTCAGAAACCATTAGTCTACCTGTCAAACAAAAAATTTGAATGTCAACTCAACAAAGTAAGTAGGGTTCCTTTTCTTCAAAAAGTAAAATTTTGATGGATTGGGTGAGTGTTTGTTACTTTATGCCTATAAAGAAAAATATATGCCCTCCATTTTGACTGTATGGATTAAGAACTGTTTATATAATTGAATCAAACTTATTTCTTTCATGTCATTCTTAATGTCATAGTACCCATCATTCATAATATGTACAAGTCTCAATCCTAATAGATGAATCCACATTTTGTTTTTATTTCACATCACTTGGCGACCATATTTGAGGGAAACTCAGAATTCTCTGTCCATGTTAATTTATGGTGTATACCTTCATCATTTGACATAACTCATTGGCTTTTTGTATTTTGATTGCCTAAATCAGAGCTATTCATACATAGAAAGAGGACTAAAAATGAATACAGTGAATTTATTGCAATAATACCTACATGTTTGATACATAAAGAGAAATATATTTTTTCATTTCTTTTTTACCTTTGGATTGACCCTGAATAGAGATACCATTTACTTTTTGGCAAGTGTAAACAATATACTGCATGACTAAACATGGTTTGTATATTGAAATATGAAATGGTTTCTTTAATGCTTAAATCATTATACTCCTACTGTCCTAGTGAGAATTATGCTCAATCAACTTTGTGAAATATTCCCAACTTCCAATGCTTCTTATTTACATTTTAAAAAAAAAACTGACTCAAATAAAATTGTTTGTTTTCTCATTTATTTTACAAGGAATTACATGCTAACAGTGAATCTAATCATTTTTAAAACTGGTTAAAGTAATGTTTACAATTGTCTTAAAATGCTCAAATGCAAGTTTATTTCATAAACAAATACCTTAAGTGTATAGACTAAATGTACTTATAGATTCAATATATAGACTAACCCCTTATAAATAGTAAAAATCATTTCTTAAACCTGATTTTCTTGCCTATTCTCTCATGCATTACCTAATTTGAGTTGAGTATTCTCAAATTATTGATTACATGAACAAACAAATTTAAGACAAAACCACAATATATGCTGAATGCCCTGAAATGAAATGGTTACATATGTAAGATGTGTAACACATCATGTACAACTTTTAAGTCTACAAAATTTAAAGTTAACCATATTATACAATAAGACTACTTTTTTCAAAGTTATGAGAAATTCTCCACAAAAAATGTATTTATGCAAAAGATAAATGTTAGGATACAATTTTAAAATACATTTTACATGAATCACATAGAGAACATATCAAATCATTTCTTTGTGGTTGTTTTCCATTGGAACATCTGTGAACAAACATTCTGTTTTGTCTTTTTTATTGATACATAAAAAGCGTCCAAAAATCATTTGGAATTGTTGTGTTAAACCCTGATAGTCAGAATTTTAAGAGTTTCTGATGTGTGCCCTACTTAGAAATGTTTACATTGAAACAAAGATGAAACTCATAATTGAATTAATCAGCAAATATAAAGTCATCAGGTTTACACATGCTTTTCTAACACATCATGTACATTTTTTCTACTAGTATGTCTTTGTTCACAAAACATTGAAATCAACAGTACTTAGCATTCCATATTAAGAAATATGAACCCTAGCTATTAAAAATCTAAAAGTATATTTGTGCATCAATGCAATATGTTTAACAAAACAATCTCTTTCACTGTGATGAAAATTGTCTTCTTCATATAACATGCAGATGAAGAACTTCTTTGGATGATGTAATTTTCACATGTAGAAAAGAAACTAATTCAACTAAAACTAAAAGACAGTCATTAAAATTTTAAGGACATTAAAGGATGATATCAAGACCGAAGTCCAGGAATTGATAAAATGCTACAATTATCATCCAAAGATGTATATGTTTGGATTTATTTTTTAATTCACAAGCAAATGATATGCTGCCATTTAATCTTTCAAACTTAAAATAAAAAATCTATACTTTTGAATTAAAAATTTCAAAATCTAAAGGAGTCTTCCAAATACCTATCTACATGTATTTATGACTGAAGGTATGTAAATCACCAGAGTTGCTGTAATGCACATATCCACATTCTTTTTTTTCCCTAAACCTTATTTCAAAACATAAATTATTCCAACCAGTCTTTATAATGATAATTTTTTACAGAATTCTAAGGTATTACATAGTAATAGTCATATAAACATCCTTGAACATTGTACATTTGATTTACATTTCAATCCTTTCCTAAGAATTTGCACCTAATTTTTATAAAGTCTATAAGTTATCACACAATGTTTAAGTTATTGCATTACAGGATTCAAATCAGTAATCTCAGTTAGTAACTAACTTTTACCCAGGAGTAAATGATCCAAAAAATCTATAGAAATATCTTATTGATTCTTCATCTGTGTACTTATGATGTGAAGTTTGTAAGTTACAAATTATTGTCAAAGAAGTCATCTCAATAATCTTATGCTTTGACCTTGACAAAGTGTCCTAAACAACAAAGTGTATTCCTACAAACATTCTATATGTAATTAGTATGATGAATATGATATGATAAAGATATTCAAGATATTATTAAACCACAGATTATGGGACACTTGCATCTTTATTGGGGATCTTATTGAGACCAATTTTAAATTCAAAATTAAAAAATGATACATACACAAACAAAATATATTTACCATTCCAGGAAAGTTAAATAATAATATTAAATCCAGCATCTGAATATCTGTGTAATTTCTAGGGGGTTATAGAAATAAGATGAAAAATAAAAGGTTTAAATGTATACTTCTCATACATAACAACAGTCTTCAATAGAAATTGGTAAAAATAAAAGTCACATTCAGATACTTTGAGGTCTGTGAGAATTAATTTTTAAAGAGTTCATGCTATCAGAAAATCATATTTTCAATACAATTGTACTTGATTTGACTAGATCTCAGTTTAATAAATGGGTACATCTTATCCATAGTCAGTGTCTGACAGTAAAAAGATACAATCCTGTTACTTTGTCATCCTGTAAACCACAGTCTATGATAATACTGGTTAAATTCGTTGGAAATCATATTTATCTATGTGCTTCTTAAATCCTCCATCCATCTCCTGTTTGATTTTCTTGTTTCAGTGTTCCAAGAGAGGATATTCTGTTAGTCTTTGCATAATCTGATAGTCTTTCACCATTCTGAGAGTAGACATAGATCATTTCCATAAGCCCTCACTAGAGAATCCTGAAAAATATAAAAAAAAAAAAGTCTTAGTTGAAAAAAAAAAAAATTGTTATATAATATAAGCTTGATGGAATTCTAAATATAGACAAAAAGGGTATAAATACAAGTTGTAACATAAGATTTTGACTTTTTCATATTAACCATGGGTAACACCTCCAGTAAAGAAAAGAGTAAAGGAATGAGTAAAATTCAGTTTGGAAGAGAGTTCTTTCAGAGAAAGATATAGACAGAGGTATACCAGTTAAAATAAAAAAAAAGATGGCACTATTGAGATCATTTCTCAACAAGAATATAATCAATTAAGTCCAGAGAAGGGTGATCCTAATGTTGTCAGAGATTACATAGAAAGACCCTTGATTGCAGAAGAAGCCAATGAGGAATATAACCATTTATTACCAAAAGAGGGTAAGAATTACTTGGATTACCCTGAAAGACCTTTGACTAGAGAAGAAGTCAAGTTTATAGATGATAAGAGAAAACAGTTGTCAGAAAAAAAATGTTGTTAAAGACACATGAATTTTAGCCCACAAAACCATTGGAGAAGATACAAGGATTAATGGAGGAAGTCCAAACTGAATTCTTGGAGGACATTAAGGCTTATTATGAGAGTAACTTTTCCAGTATTTGTTTATTACAAAATTATGTATTCTAATAAAAAAAAAAAAAGTTTTCACTTTCATTTGTTGTGCCTTAGACCATTTAAATTGACCTTATGGTTAAGATTGTGATACACACTCTGATAATCATCTATGATGTCTCTATCATGTTTACCTCAAAAGATTGAATCAGGGTATTTGTGTTCAAAGAGCTGAAAAAACTATACAGACAGATCTAAGATTTTGGAAGCATACATATTAATGGGTTTAAATGAGATATAACACTAGATTATTAAAAAGAAAGAACAAAAACTCATAGAAATGATATTGAAAGTACCTTTTATGAATAAAGTGTCATGCTCCAAGGTATATTTTTTATAAACAGGAGAAGGTTTACAACAGTCCCATGCACTCATAAGAAGATCTTGGGTAGTAGAAACACCAGGGAATTTTAATTCCACACAATCAGATTATCTTACATCAGTTATAAGGTTACAGTCTTTATACATAGTTAAGAGGGTCATTAAGATTTCTTTTCTGGTCATCCTGATGTGCTACATTATAGATTCTTTCTGTGATATAATGTTAATATTAAATGGGAAATTCAGAATTCAGTAGATTAATGTTCCGAAAGAAATTTATACACATTTCATTTATCACACTTTTTTCGCATTAAATAAATTGAAATTAGGGTCATTGTTTACCAGCATGTTCAATGATGTGTAACACTGGACCCGGTACAAATACCCAAATAACATGTATCGATTTTTCTGCCCAAAGGCGATTGAAACAATGGGTGTTAATACCATCTTATGAACACTAATCGGCCAGGTAAACACTAGGAAAACAAAAAAGAACTAAATAACAAATTACCGGTATTTTCATTTATTAAAAATAATATACATGTACTCTTTTAATAACTTGTTTACTACTTAAAGGCTACCGGTAATTCATTAATTCCCCAATGATTATATTCACATAGTTTAGTTTATTCTTTTTTAGGGATAAATTTTTTTTCATGAATTCATATATAGTCAAGAGGGTCATTAAGATTTCTTTTCTGGTCATCCTGATGTGCTACATTATAGTATTCTTTCCCTGTGATATAATGTTAATATTAAATGGGAAATTCAGAATTCATCAGCAATTGGAGTCAAAACTTGCTATCTTTACCAACTATGATATTAAGGAAGCTGGGGGGGGGGTGGGGGGGGGGTTACAAATTAGCCATATTTAACTTATTCTTTAGATATGCTATCTTCAGCTGTTAACTATCATTTGGCAAAGAAAACTTTCATACATTTTAGTTTCAAAATTTGATCATGCATTTTTGTATATATATTATATATTGTATATATATTTTGTATATATATTGAAATGGAGCTCTTCTTCTTCTTCTAAAGGAGATCAATATAGTTTAAACATGACCATGACCACCAAGCCCTTTTTATTTAAATATATCATTTACATATCAATTCAATATTATAAACATGCATATGTAAAAAAAAAAAATAATAATAATAAATAAATATATATTACAATTGTATCTCATTGAAACTTTACCTTCATGTTTGTGTGTTTCTTTGTTGGTTGACTAACTGTGTATTTCCAAAGGAAGAGCAGACAGTCTGAACTTCATAGAGAATTAATCATAGATGGTTAGGAACAAAACATAGCTTCCATGTTGATGACTGTATAGAAAATAAAACCATTTTGTTAATATGACAGAGTACTGTGTGAAACAATGCATGTTTAAAAATTGAACAAACATGTACAATGCCAAAAAAAATGTTCATGAAAATGTTTGTTTTTAATCTCAAAACAAATTGTTTTTAACATTAACTCCAGATGAGAAAAGTTCATCATGTTATCTTTAGATAATAAAAAAAAGCACAATTACTGTATTGATATCACAAATAAAATGATTATCAAATTAATTATTTAGACACTAAAAGATTTTTTATTAACAGCAGATTCAATTTTGTTTAATATCTGTCAGTACTGCATACAGAAAAATACATCTTTTTTAGCATCATCACAGTACAACATGTAGTCCTTAATTTTTTGAAAAGCTCATTACTAAGAAACAAAAGTGAAAATGAAAATATATGTATACCATATATCACACATATTTAGAATCAAAACAAAAAGTAAATAACTTAGGATTAATCTTTTGTAAATTCCTCCTTTTCTCTTATTAGATTCCTAATTAATATCTCTTTGATCACCATTTAGTAATTCTTAATTCCATGGGCAACATACATAATGAATTATGAAATTAAATCATATAATTTATACAAAAGGACTTATTAATATTCTGAAGATCCCTTAATCATGTGTTAATATATTTTAGGTTAAATAAGGGTGTGCTTATATGAATGTAAGTTAGAGACAACAGATCACATAAGTATTACACAGTAATTAAATTAACCATATAATCATGCTTAAATGCAAAGATGACCTTCATAGGAAAATGTAAACAAAACAAAGACAAACTTACCAGAGATATCCAAATATATGCCCAATAAGTCTATCCATTAAATAATCCAGTGAAATAACATCTCAGCTGATCCTGAAAAAAATCATACAATTCAGTGATACACAATTAACCTCATTTTACAATGTAAGTAAAGCAATAATTTACAGACAAAAGGGACAGAAATGTAAAAGATACCATGTATTTTACCAAAATTTAGTGAATATTTTTCTGATTTAAATTCAATCATAGAATGATCCATCATAGAAATATTAAATGCACTCTGAGTTACATGCAGGTTATACAACTGTAAATCACATGAAATGAGGATAAATACAGTATTGACATTCAAAATAGAACTTTACATTATTATGATTAAATGCAAAGATGACCTTCATATAGGAAATGTAAACAAAACAAAGACAAACTTACCAGAATTATCCAATTATATGCCCAATTAAATAATCCAGTGAAACAACATCTTAGCTGATCCTGAAAAAAAAAAGCATACAATATTCAGTGATACTCAATTTAACCTCATTTTACAAAGGAAGTAAAGCAACAATTGACAGACAAACAGGACAGAAAAACATGTTTAAATGTAATGCAAAATAATATCTCTTATATATGGATACCTATACTCTAATCAATCATATTAAATGTCATTCGTAAAATGTATTTTTTAAGACAGATTTATTTAGGATCGACTTTTTAAATGATAACATGAATAGCACGCCATACTTTAACCACATGTCAAAACATTCTCTCAAATTACACAGAAATGGGTTATTTAGCATAGCTGACATTAAACATATAGGTGAGCGATAACATAATCACAATCATAAACAATGTGAAACAACTTTAAAAGACCTACACTGTGGATTACAAGCCTTTTTCACTGGGGTAAAATCCTGCCGAAAATTCGCCATGGCTGCCCGAAACCCCGAACCCGACTGTATAAAAGATGAAGTCATACAATAACATAACACTGATGTAGTATTACATGATTTTTTTAATTTTATTTCTTAAAAACTATAAGGGGAGTTTACCAAAAAAAAAATTAATAAGAAAAAAAAAATTAGTTATTTTAAAAAAGTTAAAAGTTAAAAAATTTATAAGTTAATTTTAAAAAAGTTTAAAAAATTTAAAAAGAAATTCTAAGTTTTTTAAAAAAAAAGTGACCTGGTGTTATAACTTGAGAGACATAACACACACATGTTTTTTGTATTGTGTGTTATTTGTTATTGTCTTTCAGTAAAAAATTCAGTTCAAACCGGTTAGGCTGGCTAGACTAGGCTGTCTAGACTGTAAATGAAAAAGTGTGACGTCATAATCACATTGTATTTATACAGTGAATGACGTCACAATGTATAGGTAAGTTTTTTGCACACGGCACTTTACAGATGATGCAAACAGGTATATAAGAAAACACAGGTAAAAGGTATTTTTTGCACACGACCCTTATGTTTTTGCACACGGCACTTTATAGAGGATGCAAACAGGTAAATATAAGAAAACGTAGGTAAAAAGTATTTTTTTTTGCACACGGCCCTAAAATAAATCCATGCTATATATATAAACCAGAGCTGGACATTGACGATCATTCTTCGTTAGTACTTTGAACTCTAAAGAAGTAAAATATGGCAGAGGAAAATACAAAGGAGATGACAGAAAAAGGATATTTTGGTCTATTGACGGAGAACATTTTGGAGAATGGATGAAAATTAAAAAGAAAGCCATCCAGAATTTTTATAATTACGTGATCAGAAATTATTTAAAATAGCCACCGAATTTAAAGAAAAAAATTTTGGTTGGTAAAAAGATGGAAGTTAGATCCTGAAGATTGATGAAAAAAATCATGACACCAGAGAGGAAAAATACTGTCTGAAGGAGAGAAAAAATGGAGATGATGGTTATCAAAAATACCAGAAGATCATGAGTGAACCTTATAAAATACTGGAGAAGAACTTCCTGGAAAATTACACTTGCCGTTTTTATCAATTGGAAGAAAAAAAGAAAGGTTTCGGAAGAAAACAGCCTTCAAGACTTTTTACAGATAGGCCTATTTATAAAGTGTATGAATATTGTCGCATCCCTTTATCGAAAAAAGGAACAATCTCAAGAAAAAGGAGAGAAACAAAAAATGAAACAGTGTATGATTGTATTTTCATTCTGAATAAAAATTGAAAAAAATCAAAATCTGTGTTCTTGTTTTCACTAAAACCAGTTCAAACTGGTTAGGCTTGGTAATGAGCTTTCAAAAAATCACATTCTTGACCTGTGCAGTCAGCACAAAAACAAAAAAACGTAGTACCTACGTACTGTGAAGCGTGACGTCATAATCACATTCTTGCTAATGTTTTTGCACACGGCGCATTTTTTACCTGTATAGTCAGCATAAAAACAAAAAAAAAAATAGTACCTACGTAGAATATTTCCCTAGTTCTGATAGTGAAATGTTGATACACATATTACTTACATCAATCCTGGACATATTTATACTTATACTTCCTTACAAAGAACAAGTAAACAGATCTTAAATACCTTGTTTTGTGATCATAGCAAGGACTTTCAAACATTGACAAGGTAAATATAAATACCTTTTATTGCCTGTCTTTAGAATTAAAAATGAAAATGAAGATACTTCTTGTTAAAAAGTTTGTTTATATATGCTAAGATGTGGCGAAAGATTTCTTTGAAAATAAAACTTCGTCAAAGAAACATGCAAGGTCAAAAACAGAATAAGTTATGTATACTATATAAAATATAATACACCCAAAATACTGGAATTATTAACTGCAAAAAGAATACATTATGAAATCTTTGATACACCATTTTGATGTAAAAATCCTCGACTAGATCTGTGGCAAAATTATTCATATATATCAACTCATTTGTCAGTACTCGATATCTCCATGTTTAAAAAAAAATTAAAATTGTATACTTGACGATTTCGTCAGGAGTTGAGAGTTATCAAGGCACCAATTGTACAGCTGTAATTCTATAAAGAACGAGATATGGTTTCAATATATCATCTGGTGCCCCCCCCCCCCCCCCGAACTGGAACAAATAAAGATGTCAGTCAGGAGTTGATGTTTTATAAAAAGGAAAGAACTGAATTTGTATTTCTATGAAAAGATAATGATTAAAATAATTTTGGTCATTTTTATTAATCCTGGGTACCAATTTAAATGATTGTCTCTACTTTTCTTCCAAAAAACGTTCCTTTCATCACAAAATATGTAAAAATTTAACTATGAGCAGAGGCAAGACCCACGATCATTTGTTGCGTTCCTAATCTCTTAAGTATTTTAAATAGACTGTCAAAAATTCGTAGTGGGTCTCTCCTCCGCTCATATTTATTTTTAGAAAAGTTTTAAGTCGTCGCGAACTCGGCCAGTGACGGAAGAGAAAATCCCGGACTTATCCAGAATGTTTTATTGAGAGTTTGAATTAACGATTATTACTCTATGTGTCATTTACAACATAAACCACCCGAGTCATAGTTTTTGTTGCAAATATATGCTCTGAAAGGTGAAAATATTTAAGACACGATTTTACTTTTACACTGCGTCGGTAACTTCCGGTAACGTTATACTTTGGCTGTCGGCTGGAAAACAGCACTCTCTACCATCGGCTCATACATTCACTGAGAGAGAAACGAACGACAACTCTGCATGGGAGATTGTGAAAACAGACGATCACAATGAACTTCTGCACAAATAATCGCCTCCTTTCGGTAAGTTATTCATAAAAGTTGATAGAATGTTCAGGGGCGTAGTATCCGGGGGGGCCAGGCCCCCCCACTTTTTCTCCCGGCATTACCTTTACTATAGAAAATGCTTACTGAAAGGAAGGTTGGCCCCCCACATTTCAACACGGTGTAGTGTTATAAAGAAAATGTACCCCAAGAAGTTTGAATTGAAAGAGAGTTGGTCTTGAAAAAAGTTAACCACTACCCCCCCCCCCCCCCCCCCCCACGAAATAAGATTTTCGACTTCGGGTAACTTTTAATTTTTCGTTTTTTTTTTTTTTTTGCTTGTCAACTTTTTCAGGTAAGTAAAAAAAATTTTTCTCAGGTTGGCCCCCCCACTTCCAAAAACGATACTACGCGCCTGATGTTGACAAACACAAGTTATTTATGAATAATAGATATGAAATTTCCTCTACTCTGATCAGTTCATGCACAGGGGCTTGTCTAGAGAGAATAAATCAGTTAAAAAAATCAGTGAATTATTATTGAAATTTATCGTCCCTCAACACGTGTTTTTTCTCAGAGGTACTAATTTTTTTTAATTTTCTCTACACAAGCCCCTGTGGTTCGTGTGGAGAATGACATAAGTGTTGTGAAAAAAAAAACAAAATTGTAATAAACTAATATCGACGTCACAGTAGTGCCTTTTTGAATGCATAGTCATTGATCTGATTTTGAAGGGGAAAAGATGAGTGTAATATTTTTATAATTAAAACACACCAGACCTCTACTTTGAGTTATTGAGGCCCGGTACAAACACCATGAACACTAGACTTACTCTAGATTTAATAGCTACATAGTTTGATATACGTACATAGCTTTATTTACCTACATGACGTAGCTTTATTTAGCTATCAAATCAATATTATTTCTCAAAAAGCATAATTATTAGGATTTGCAGACAATATAATTTGATGCAGTGATCATTTTCAACTTTGAACTCATCAGAAAACTATTCATGAAAAAATCAATCTTGAATAAATGTCTTTTTCTCTGCAATGTCAATCAAAGTTTGGATGTTTTGGGGCTATATACAACAGTTACACCTTGAATGAATTAATAAAGAAGTCCAGTTCTTGTTAACATGTAACATGATAATGCATCAAATTGGTAATTGTTCAGCACAATGTGAAGTAAATCATACTAATCAATGCCTCACTGCACACAAGAAAGGGAACATACTTGACCCAAACAATGGGATATTACATATTTTGTTTCAGCGTGTTCAAATCCAGCAATATTTGAATTAACTCTGCTTTGGGTCGTTTTTTTAAACCTCTATTGCGCTTTATTGTTTTTTTTTTAATCAAAAGAAAAAGTGTGAAAAGTTGCAATGTAAAAGCTAAACTAGAGCAAAGCTCGTTGCAAAGCAACGAGTTGATCTTCCATCCTGTTTGACCGGAAGTAGCTTTCATTTTTCACAAATATGAGAAATAACGCCCAAAAATGCTTTGAATCCTCTAAAGCTATGTTAAGTAATGCAAAAATAAGCCATTTTGCTACTTCCGGTTTGACCGGAAGTGACGACGACGCACGGAAAATTAATTTTTAAGCTCCCAGAGACATATGTTACCCAAAAACTTGTCAAAAACGGCAAAAATTCGCGTTTTCCGACTACTTCCGGTTTGGCCTGAAGTGACAACGCTTGACGTATTTTGACGACTTCATTAGACTGAGCTTGGCTTTTTCAACAACTTTGCTTCTTAAAAGTATAACAAATTCTCAATACTTTTTGAGATATCTGGAAAAATCGTTTGGCCCCTCTAAATCCCTTTATTTAGGGATATCAGCATATGAATTGAAAGATCTTCTTATTCTGCACAAATAATGTTCTTTATATGTTAACAAAATATTCTTAGTTTAGAACATAAAAAGCAAAATATGAGTTCTTTTAAGCGTTCTAATTTTTGACCTCTATATAGCGCCATTTTGAATAGAGAAATCGAAAAACAAAAACCGATGTGCACAACTTCAATCCGTCTGCTATCTGAAATCAGTAGAATTTCTGCTCCAGCTTTAGCCGTTTCTGAGCCTTTGTCTGGAAACGAAGGCCTATAAATTTTCGTTTTAAGGGAAATAACTCGAAATCGGAAGTGACTTTTTGAAATTTTATAAATTTTATAAACGTCTATAACCTCTGAAAATCTGAATGAAATCCGTTGAGAAATGAGTGAGATATGAGGCCTCAAAGTTGCGGTCTAGGAAGTAGAAGAAAACAAGAGGCCCAGGGGCCACAGCGCTCACCTGAGCACATCAGCTAGGAAAAGAAACACATATCAGATCAGAACTGTAAGTTAACTTAAGTGGGGGGGGGGGGGGGGGGGCTTGAATTTTAAACCCCAAGGGGATCATAATTTGAACGAACTAGAATCTACATTACCTGAGGATGATTCCATATAAATATAACTAATCATGGCTTTGAAGTGCTTGAAAAGAAAATTTAAAAAGGTTTCCCTATATATTTCTATGTAAAACTTTGATCAGCCATTTTGGCCACACCCTTACCCCCGGGGGTCATGACTTGAACAAACTTGAATCTACATTACCTGAGGATAATTTCACATTACTTTCATCTTTCCTGATTCAATGTTTCTTGAGAAGAAGATTTTTTTAAGATTTTTCCTACATATTCCTATGTAAAACTTTGATCGGCCATTTTGGCCCCGCCCTACCCCCGGGGGTTATGACTTGAACAAACTTGAATATACACTACCTGAGGATGATTCCACACGAGTTTCATCTTTCCTGGCCCAGTGGTTCTTGAGAAGAAGATTTTTAAAGATTTTTCCTACATATTCCTATGTAAAACTTTGATCGGCCATTTTGGCCCCGCCCTACCCCCAGGGGTCATGACTTGAACAAACTTGAATCTACTTTACCTGGGGATGATTCCACATGATTTTCATCTTTCCTGGCCCAGTGGTTCTTGAGAAGAAGATTTTTAAAGATTTTTTCCTATATATTTCTATGTAGAACTTTGATCAGCCATTTTGGCCCTGCCCTACCCCCGGGGGTCATGACTTGAACAAACTTGAATTTACACTACCTGAGGATGATTCCACATGAGTTTCATCTTTCCTGGCCCAGTGGTTCTTGAGAAGAAGATTTTTTAAAAATGGCAATAATTTTTCTCTTATTCATGATTATCTCTCCTTGGAAAAGGGCGTGGCCCTTCATTTGAACAAATTTGAATCCCTTTTACCCAAGGATACTTTGTGGCAAGTTTGGTTGAAATTGGCCCAGTGGTTCTTGAGAAGAAGATGAAAATGTGAAAAGTTTACAACGACAACAACGACTACGACGACAACGACTACGACGACAGACAACGGACAAATTTTGATCAGAAAAGCTCACTTGAGCCTTCGGCTCAGGTGAGCTAAAAAAAGAATAATAATCTTTACCATCAGAATCAGTAGAAGGTCTTCCATTGGAAACGAAAGACCTTAATAATGACAGCTTCCTAGGTAATTCTATCTATGCAGCTAAATCTAGTATCTGCACTGGACCTGTTATTAAATAGTTGGCCCTTAAGAAAGCTGCATTTTTTTCTGTGTAAAACATATATGCATTTATCATGTTTATAATATATTTACAAATCTGCATGAAAAAAAGTACATGTATAATTTCTTTGTGTGTATTGTTCAACCCCTTATTCATAACAAACAACAAGCACTTCATATTCAATTGCATCAGTGCATTTTTTAATGTATATTTTAGCTGTTTAAGTATCTTTTTGTCACTAAAAATTTAGGGTGTCTAATGCTTTGCACTTAGCAGACACAACATACTAAAGATCAATTCCCCTTATAAAAATTCATTACTGGTCTGAGGACCCCCCTCCCCCCATTAAGGTCAAAATATTTACATTACTTTTTTGCAAATAAAGTATAATACATGTAGCAGATTTATTTTGTAGATGTGTCCAAGTCATACAAATGTGCTGTTTGTGGAAGGACACACCTAAAGCAAAGGAGACCTATCTAAACTAAACCATTGAAAAGATATGTCACTAAACTGATAAACAAAGAAATTCAATGTAATGATGTTACTTGTGACAAATGCAGAGCTGTGTACAGAAAACCTGTTGTTAATTCAAGAGCGACTCAAAAGTGTGCAACACTCATTTAAGGTGTTACAGTGCAGGGAAATAATTTTGTTACAGCATCAATGCTGATTTTGGTGCTTCCTATGCTTGCTGATTTTGATGCTTCCTTTGCTTGCTGATTTTGATGCTAGCTATCCTTATCCTGATCCTGGTTTGATCCTTATCCTGATGCTGGTTTGAAACTAGGTCAATGCTAGTAATGCTACCGGAAGTAGGATTATCCTGCCGGAATTGGATAATTAAAAAACAGCATCGTTATTTTAAGCCATTAAAAATAATTTTTGGGGTAATCTTTATTTGTAATTTGTATTAAATGACTTTCCTCTATCTGTTTTTACTTTGGTCAATGCTAGTTCTATCCTTTGCTTGCTGATGCTGATCCAAGTAATGCTGTTTTTTTAAATGCTGATGCTGATGCTAGTTCTATCCTGATCCTACTTATGCTGATCCTGATGCTGGTTTATGTAACAAAATTAGTTCCCTGCACTGTATCTCAGATGAGGAAGATGCAGACTTTATCGTAAAAATTGAAATTACAACAATCGAAGTTTTTCGGAGTCCTAAAAACATAAGTGTACATGTTCAATCAACTGCATCCTCCCATAAGTACTGTGTTATTTGCAAAGAACATTTCACCAAAGGTAGGAAATCATGTATTTTTCCACTAAGTGCAAGGACTCAATCATTTATTGAGAATGGAATCTTTATTGATAGCCAAGCACGCTGTTGTGTTATTCATTTGACAGCCAAAATCTTCTCAGAAGAAACACTAAACTTGCTTAAATCAAAATATTCAAAAACGTCATTCAACAGAACTGATATTGTAACATCATTGGAAAATGTTCGAAAGACTTTAACTCATTCCAGTGGTGCCAACTTTGAACATCTGGCTTGGATTTCTCGAAAAAAAGTTTTTACTCAAGTTCAATCTCAAACTCTGAGAAAAAACTCAGATAAGATTTTTCTCAAATCACGTTTCTCGAAACAAACTCAGGCAAATCTCAGCTAAGTTTATTTTTTTCTCAACTGATTTTTTTCAACGTCGCATAAGCGGCCTTGTTCTTTACTTCCGGTTATAGTATCCAATGTAAATCATCGTCTGCAGAACCACAAAGCGACAAAAAATGGAATAGACAACGTCTAAGGCACCCTGCCGGCCGAATTGGACCGAGAAAGAAAAACTAGTTTTGGTTGAGGCGGTCCGACGACGTGAGGACAGCCTCTTCGGTAAGATGAAGGGTCCGGGGGTGTCAAAAATGTCAAGATAAAAGAGGAGGCTTGGGAGGAGGTGGCAGAGGCAGTGAATGCGTAAGTACCAGTTGCAGTGTATATATTTCATGGGTGCCTAATCATGAAACATGTGAAAATATATAGCCTGTATTATGCATAATTAAAATGCAGTACTATTGGTTTAATGGAAAACGATTGCCTCGGATTTTTTAAGAATTAGAGTTGTTCCTCTTATTTGTTTGCTAAAATTAGTTTTCAGACGTATCAAGGGGAATTCCAATTTCTAGAGATAAACAAAGGGACATTTTAACGTTCAGTCAGTTAAAAACTGCTATGTACCCTGTATA
>NW_026924548.1:0-23957 GCF_032062105.1 Saccostrea cuccullata | reverse complement strand
TATAGAGGGGTGTATCTATTTTTAGATTCCGGGACTTGGTGAATTGGTCTTCTTGACCGTAGGGGTATGATGCATCATGGTAGGACTAGGCATGATGTAACCCACCGAAGAACTCACACAGATCATCCAATATTCTCGATTAGAATCGTGTAAAGCTAACATGACCACACTGGTGATGATGAGGGAAATACAAATGAATAATTGGGCAAAATACACAATTTCTTCTCGAGGAATATTCTCTCCACAAAATTTCCAGTGAGGTGTTATTTGATGAGATCCGTTTGGGGAATCCATGAATCGAAACTTGGGGGATATCCTTTCCACCGGACTTTAACTTCTTGAATGATTTTCTTTCCAACTCGTCGCTTTTTATACCCCAAGATTTCCTCCACTTCGTACACGTCGTCTTTTTTAATGATCTGTTGTAATTCTTTCTCGTAAAAAGTCCCTTCTAATTCCTCCTGGTTATAATCTTGTACTCGATACACGTAAGGATACCGACCGGGAACTCGTTGAGCAATGGTAAATATTTCCGTGGTCCAGTTCGGTAAATATCCTTTTTCAAAAGTGCGTTTGGCTTTACTGATGCGCACTTTATCTCCTGTTTTAAATTTGGGGGTTTTTTTGGTTTTAGGTGATGATTCTTCCCCATATAAAGTTTTCCAGACTTTTAACACATTCGAGGGCTTCACTTGAGCTGGAGCTCTTTGGATACTGCGATGATAGGTATGATTGTAAGCATACACTAAATCCGGTAAGACATCTAAATACCGTCTGGTTTTATTCCGAGTGAAATACCGCCACATGCGTGCTTTGAGAGTTCTTTGAAATCGTTCCACGATACTGGCTTTGGTGTCCGTATTGCGTGTGGTAAAGAAATGAATGGATTTAAACGCCTGTAAGAATTCTCGATTGGTAAATTCTTTGCCTTGATCCGATTGAATGCGGACGGGACGTCGACCGTCTTGTCGGAAAATCTCTTGTAATCCTCGAATCATTTCTTTTCCCGTTTTCTGTTTTAAAGGCACCACCCAAGCATATTTAGATAAGACGTCAATGGCACACAATAAAAAAGTATAGCCGTCATTATGTTTCTTTAAACTGGACACATCGGCTAAATCTAATTGCCATTGTTCGTCCATATCCGTCACTCTCGTCTGTTGTCTCCGGAATTTTCGATGAATGGGTTTATGTAAGGTATAAGTATCTTGCTCTTTTAACCATTCTCGTATGGTGTTTAAGGAAATCTTATGTCCCAAACTTTTGACCTGACGATACAAAGTCTGTATGCCTCCATACCCTCTCTTGGGATCGTAATAAATCTCTGTTAAAATGTCTCCCACTTCCTTCTTTTTCTTCTTCATGTCTTAGGCAAAGGAAGCCAATTTTCCTCGATTTGTTGTAATCTCTTTTGAAATGGATCTGTTCTGGCTTTGTTTTTCTTCTGGAGGGCCCCCTCTAACCTTAAAATAGGGGAAGGCTTGGATTTTATAGATCGTCTAATAGAGAACACCAAACACGTAACGAACGAATATCTGTTTTATGAAATCCTTGTCTCTTGTGTTTACCTGTGTAACTGACGAAACGTACGGACGAATCGCACGTATAGAAATATAAAAATTATTTGTCAATTTGATAAGTATAATCGCTTAGGTGTTCCATGTACCAGTATGATATAAATATATGCATAATCTAAGGAGTGTATTTATTGATTTCCTTTAATTGACTTATAATAAATGAAAATTGTTCCATATTATATTAAAGCATTGGCAGATCAGATGGGAGGGGGTACGGGGGTTTGACCCCCCCTTTATTTTTGGAGAGAGAGAGAGAGAATAGCTTTTCTGTAATATAGATATTGATACGTATAATCATTTGAAAAATAAAAAAAATCGCTGTCCTTACTGCTCGCTAGATCTGTAGATTTTCGCGTACATGTATTTGCTTTCCGTCGTGTACCCGGCTTTTGGGGCTCCCCCTTCTTATAAATGAAGCTGCGAACTTGAAGTGGCCATGGTGTGGTTATATGCATGAGTGCTGTCCCCCCCCCTTCAAAATTTGATGAATAACCCATGTTAAAGGATGACCTTTGTTTATTACGATAATGTCTTGTATATGGCATGCCAAATTCACAAAAATGAGCTTAACATAGTTTCACAGTCGAAAAACTGGGTTTATCAGTTGTAAACTATAGTTTACGGACTGTAAGGTATAGTTAACAAGTTGAACGTGTAATCTATAATTTACTTTTGTAAACCATAGTTAAAACCGAAAACAATCATTTGCGGTTGCAAAACATAGGTTGTCTGATAAATACAGTTTCACGATTTGTAAACTATATGGTTTACAACTCTTAACTATTGTTAAAGTTTTATTAGATACTTAGATTAGCATTCGTAAACTATAGTTAACAACTGTTAAATATAGTTTTACAGAAAAAAACTATACTTAACGAATTGTTAACTATAGTCTACGGTTTGTAAACTATAGTTGACAGTTATGTTGATAAATCTAGTTTGTGAATCTATGTTTAGCTCATTTTGGTTGTAACAATTATCAATATGACGCTTTGCAAGAGCTGAGCACAATTAAACAATAGATGCAAGTTCCCATCTAGGGTGTCGGGATCACATTACAATAACCCGATATTGGTCATTCATATCTAGCTAAGTGTAGAAATATGTACTAGCAGCTAAACTGTCTAAATATTTATTCAGCGGCGGATCTTCCAGGACAAAGCCCTACTGGAGGAGGGGGCGCACGCCCGGCGCGACGGTGCTGGATCCGCTTTTGAAATAATAACAAAATAAATATATTAAAGCGAGTGATGGTATTCATAAACTAGCAATACGGTTAATATCGTCGAGATACGTTCGTTCGTTGCGTGTTTGGTGTTCTCTAGTAGGGGTCAAAAAAGAGGAAGCATCATGAAATCCGCTCTCTTCTTCTTCGTCCTCTTCACTCAAAGCCCCTTTAGGAGTACTGATTTTTCTTCTGCATGGCTTTTATAAGGTCTCGATTTTGCAAGTAAACCATGGGAGTACGGGTCTCTTTTAAAGCTTGAGCAAATTGTTCTATTCCTTTAGGCACCAGTTGACTTTTGAGAGGTTTAGATCTCATACTATCAGCAATTAAATCCACAATGTTAGAATCGGGCACTTTTTGACCTCGATAACTGATTTCTCCGTCTTTATCCCAAGTCAAGACTTTGGTTTTCTTTAAATGATTTAATAATACTTCAGCTTTTCTTTGCATGGGTTTATTCACGCTTTGAATGATTTGTTGATCGATCTCGGGATCTGGAGCTGCTGCTGCGGGAGCTGGGGCTGCTACTGCTGGAGCTACGAGAGCAGGGGATTTTTTCCCTGGTTCTCTGGCTTGTTGTAAATAATTCCTATACCGATGAAGTTCTTGACCGTATAAAGCCACTTTTTCTTCTGGAGTTAAATCTTCACGTCTGGTAATCTGGTCCAATTCTTGACCTATACTCAGCGTAGATTGAAATTCCGGAGGTTTGGGGAGTTTTCCTTTGAGTTCATTCAACAGAACTTCAGGTACTAACACCATTTTACGACTCATTTTAGAAGGTTCAACAGTAAAGGAGCGGCTGCTGCGAATAAAAAAGGAAAAATACCTCCTTTTTGTTGTACTAATAAAGCTCTTCGTCTCTGGATGGATTGAGGTTGAACCAGTCTCCTTAAGATGTGTTTCTTAGGAGCTAGTTTTCGTTTCTGAGCCGAATGGAGAGGTAACACTCCTTTTAATAGGTTGTAGACGATCTCACAAATTTTCAGAATACAGTCTCCAGAACAATGTTTTAAAATTCCCGTTTTTAAGGACGAGGAATAGTGAGGATCCGATAACACTCTTAAAAGAGGAGCATGCGCTTTTAATCGCGTACAACATCCCTTTTTCTTCTTGGCCATCTTTGAAAACAATGAAGAGAAGTCTCTCATGTCACTCCCTTTTATAGTGTCTTAAGGAGGGGCATACCCTCCGTGTTTGTCGCTCTCGTGTTTATCTCTATTTTTCTCCCTGACATAAATTTTTCCACAATATCGGCATTTATATCTCAGACCTTTAGGAAGTTGAGGGGTGGAGGCTGTCAAGGGTTGAAAACGTGTGATTTTAGGGACATGAATGGGAACTTTAATTCCAGGGGAGGGAATGCCCACATTCACTCGAGGAAACACTTCTAAATCGCTAGCTCTTTGACTCCCTATGGGTCCCATAGTACGATCCATTCTCAGTTCTGCTTGTTTCTTGAGTAACTCTCCTATGGTCTTTTGTCTTTGTTCCTTATAATACTGATTGATTTCGTTTTTTAAACTTTCGGGCATGGCTTTACGTTGAGCTAGAGTTTGAGGAGTGGTTTTTTGCCTTTTCCGCTGCTGCTGTTTTCTTGGGAGTTTTTTTCTTCTTAGGAGGGGCTTTTCTCTTCTTCGGTGGGGCTTTTGGCTTCTTCTTTTTCCTACTCTTTTGAGCTGCTCCTCCGACTCGGACCATCCAATCTGGAAACACTCTTTGTTTCTTATTATCGACTCTTACCACTACACTCTTTAAACGACGAACCCGTCGTTTTTTAGGACTATTCCATTTGAATAAATGACGAATGATGACTCCACCTAGAAATCCAGCTCCTCGGCGTTTTAAAATGGCTGTTTTCCTATCTTCGTCACTGGCCGATTGATCGGCAATGATCTTTAAATCTTGACGATGACGATCGATAAACTTTTGAGTCAGTTTATTGATAGGTAAGACCCCTTTCATTAAATTGCGAGCTCCCATGGCAAACCAATTCAATAAGGCTTTACGCCCTAATTCGATTAAATGGGCTCGTTTGGTGGGATCTCGTTCCCGCTGTAAACGTCGTAAGGTTCTCACTAATTTACTCTTGGCTGATGGAGCCATGATGAGAGTGAAATGAATAATGACTCAGAAGAGTGGGAAACACTTTTATTTATACTCTTGAGGCATGTGTATAGTCAACAATTCAAACATTCGACTTCTTAATCGGTATTCGTCTGGGGTCTGGGGACTCAAATCCACGAGAAGATAACCGTGAGGTACCTGGGTGGCTTCTTGATAAGCAGACATCAAATGAGGCAAAGCTAGCTGACGACTCAATACACTGATCTGAGATTTGTCTCTGGGATTTTTGAATAAGACTAAATAATGAGCATTCAAACTAATGGTGCGATGAGAGGCAGCTCGATCAAATAAATTCTGAGTGATGTAAATCACACTGGTATTCCGATGATGGGCTTTACGGGTAAACCAATCCACAATCGATTCGATGGCTTTTCCTCCCATCATGTCGTCAAAAATGAGTAAATGGGGCACACTCAAATTGGCTACTAATTTCTCGTCGTCTTCTGGA
Source organism: Saccostrea cuccullata (assembly GCF_032062105.1). Lineage (NCBI taxonomy): Eukaryota > Metazoa > Mollusca > Bivalvia > Ostreida > Ostreidae > Saccostrea > Saccostrea cuccullata. Next base: position 18,577 of record NW_026924548.1, on the reverse strand, counting down.
ATATTTCGTATGAAAGATACCTTCTCTTTTAAAGAAGTGTAAGCGGGTTGCCATTCCCGATAACACCAGACGATCTTTTCGGGCCTGGGGGTGATCCAGTCTAGATTGTTCACTAATGACTTGACGAATTCTGTTTTGCCCGATTTCGAGGGTCCAGCAACTACCATGGTAAATTCGTGTTTCAATTGAAAAGAAGGGAGGGGTGTCTCCTCGGAATACATGTTGATGAATGAAAGAAAAGATGGGTTCAGGGTCTTATTTATACTTATTCTTATACTTATTTATATAAGAATGTCTTTTTTATATAGAGAAGAAGAAACACATAAAAACGATTCAATTTTTTTTTATTTGTAACAAACAAACAAACAAACATATCAATAACCATAAGGTAAAGTGTTATAATTCTCTACAATTTGTCTCTTGTCATATACAATTCTAACTGTTTTCTCTGAAGGTTTGTTCACCACCTCATAATCACGGGTCCTCTGGATTTTGCTGGGATAGGGGACTTTTACTTCCTCTATTTCTCCCTTGAGCATTTTTTCTAAAGTCTCTGGGCACACCAACTGAGAGGTTCGATGGTTGAGAGTGATTCCTTTGCATTTATGAACCTCGGTTCCTTTGTCCGTCCGGAAACCATAATTTTTAGGACCTGCCGACATGAATTTGGTGATGTGATCCCCGTCTAATTCGTCGGTCCATTCTCCTAAACTATGACCCAAGGTAGGATTAAAAGCTCCTTCCTTATGTTGGTAAATGATACTGTCCGTATCGAAATAAAGCCCCCGTTCTTCTAAAGGTTTTAAAGTCTCGTAGAGATGTAAGCGGGCATAGGCGGTGGTAAAACAAGCCAGGATCACGTTTCCAAAGGGACATTCTTCGACGAATTCCTGTTTGTCTTGAAAATTCACTAGAATCTTGTCTTCAATGGAATCTTCTTTATTGACTAAGAGTCGCACACCCTTGATGTCGAGAGTCGAATTTTGTAAGAGTTGATGTAATTCCTCTACTTCGTCCAAGTATCTGACTTTGGGTAATAACAACCGTTGAGCAAATTTTCCCCACAGACAATTTAAAAAGAGTTTAGCAATGGTTCTTCTCACTGGATTCTTCTTGATACTGAGAATGTCCATCATGAATCCTTCTTTGTCGTAACATTTGTCGAATGTAATCTTGTTCTTGTTCTGAGGTCTTACACTCGGGGGGAAATCCGGACGCTTCCTGTTTGATCTTGAGGAAGGTATTGATGTAGTCTTTAAATAAGTCTTGATTGCTTTCTTTGAAATGCCACACTTCGTAAGTTCGCTCTAAGGTATAGCCCATGTCCAAGGCTTTATGTAATTCGCTCGTCACCCAAGTACCCGTGAGACTACGTTCCCGGTCGGTGTGTTGACATGGGTGTTGAGACGTAGAGTCTTGTTGTTGGGCACACGTGCGACATAAGGGAAATAATAACTTACCTCCCGTCCGATAAGGTAATACGGGGTGAAAGAGGCCTCGGGGTGGTAAGACCCGACAGTGAATGAGACCGAAATAACTTCTCACGTCCTGGAAGTCGTCTGTGATGATCTCGGGATGCCCTAGGGGAAAAGGTCTGTGTTTCAACACGTAAGGGTATAAGGAACACACGTCCACGTATCTCATGTCCCCTTCTTCACAATATAATTTAGTGGCATTGGTCCGGCCTCCGTACAGCCCTTCTCGAGGTTTCAAAGGATCGGGAATGTCCAGATCTCGTACAAATTGCTGTAAACTCTCATCTTGTTGCACTTGTTGATCGAAATCGTGCTCCCAGATACTACACACGTTGTACCCCATGTCCTTTAAATCCGCAGTCCTTCTGAGAGTTTTCTCGTGTAATTGTTGGTAAGTAAATTGGGTCCGGTGAGGATGAGTTTCCGTCTGTAAACTGGGATAGCAAGTGGGGCATCCGTGCCAATAACACCCGTAAAATTCGTAGACGGTACGAGTCGCTTCCTGGTATCCGTCGACGGTATAATTTCCGATCGGGACTTCGCCTCCGTTTCTGGCATGTCGTATGTGACATCCATTCTGATGACTCATCCAGGTGAGCCATCGACAGGCTTTGGCCGAATATTGTCGTGCCGGTTCATACCCGAGGTTCGGAATGATGGCAATGCTGTCTTTAGGCATGAAATTTCGACGGTACGCTAAATTAGCAGCACTGGCAAACGTGATGGATTCCTGGAAAGGGTCCACGTTGACCAACTTCTTGAGGGTGCTTCTAAAATGTGCACAGCATTGGTGTAAAATGTCGACGTCCGAGATACAATACCCTACAAACTCTTTCTGGAAATCAAACACTTTTCCCCTCTGTTGGTCGTACCATTCGTAAAAAGCTTGTCGTCCACTGGTAGTCATTTCGTCAGGATTGTAGAAAGCTGCCGGTGGATAAGGTCCCACGTAATTCTGGTTCTGTTCCGTATTAAAAAAGTGAGGGAAATAACCTTTCTTCATTTCGTTGAGTCCGAAAGCGGAGGGCATCTTGGCCAAAGGAAAGGTTAAGAAACTATACGAGTCGATGAATTTGAGTCCACATATTTCCATGGACAAGATCTTACTCCCGTTCATGATCACGTTAGGTTTCAGGGGAGAAGAATGCACTATGTAATTCAAAATGAATTGTCCGTCGTATCCTTTGAAGTTATGGGCGATGACGATGGCCCCGTCGTGTACTAAAGTGGAATTCTTAGTACCTGAAGTGGGTTGAAATAACCAGTCTATGAACTTCTTTAAGGTGTCTGGGCCTTGAAATAGGTGCTGACGGGGTCCCATGTGTTGACAATGAGGACAAGGTTGGTCTATGGGTAAGTCATCGCAATGTTGACAGACGCGATGTGCCACACACAGATTAGGAACGTGAATGCCCGATTCCTGAGTGCATTCGAAATCGAAATAAATGGTAAACTCTAAGGTGCCTTTTCCCTTCTTCTTCTTCTTGGGCTTCAGTTGTACGTAGCACCGATGATCGGCATCGACGATTTTCTTACAGATCTTACACTGTTTCTGATCTCCGCATTTGTGATGAGGAAATAATTTCTTAGGCATCCAGGACTGACACTTCTCGCATAGTCCCATTAAATTGCAGACAGTAGTGGTGGTTTTCTTACCATAGGGTTTTAAATGATTTTCGTAGCAGGTCCTGTTCTTAAACATTCCATGGCATTCCTCGCATTTAATCTTGATCCCTTCATCGGGACATTGAGGGTGTGGTCCTAAACAATAGGTACAGCGATGAGGGCATTTGGACCGATGGTCTGTGAATTTAGTGTACCCCACGTCGCAATGACCACAGTAATATTGGTTCCCCGTTACTCCGGCCATCGATATGATGGCATCGCAATGATGGTTGTCTAACAAAATGTTCAAACAATTTCCATCTCCCCAGCCTTTGAAGATGCGCTCTAAACAGAGTTTAGTGGAAGTAGATTTGAACTGAAATATTTTCAGGCGATACTGAGGAGCTAATACCTGCTGTAATTTCGGCCACTCTGCATTTCCACAAGCTTGAGTGATATCACATCCGGCCTGTTCCATGAGGGCTATGGCTTCTCGTTTCTAGTCTAAGTATTTATCGCCTGACCTCATTCGGAGCCAACGTTTTTCCCATTCCGGGTCTGGATGATCGGGTTTCTGACTGTGTAATCGAGTGACGACGATGGCTCTAGCCAAACAAAATTTATCATGGGGATTGACGATCCGAACGATGGATTGTTTATTGTTCTTGAAAGTTTCTTTATCCAGTTGTAGATGTTTGTTTCTGTTTCCACCACTCCCCTGGGGATTCTCGATGTGTAACAGATTGAATTCCGTGGAGCCGTCGCCGATTTTGAACTCCTTTTTGGATTGTTGCACATTTTGTATTTCTTTTAAAATGACGTCTTCGTTTAATTCTTTACATTGCATAAACTCGTAAGAAATGTCTGAATCCAAAGATTGGTGACTTATGTTCAGGCGGAGGTAATCGTTAGGATCACACTGCATTTTAGATTTGAAGTCTTGTAACATGTTTGTGAATAATCGCCGAAGGAAAGCTGTGTTTTCTTCTTCTTCTGGAAATTCATCGAAATGAACGACATATCTATTTTCATGCGCTTTAAATTTTGGAGAGGTCCTTTTTTCAGCTAGTCTCATGTGATAATACTCAGAAATGGGTTTAGGTGGTAAATCTATTTCTCTCTCGGTACTTTTTCGTTTCAATATTCGTCGAGCCTGTACCTGTTTTTCTCTAGCAGAATCCATGTCTATCAGCTGATGGTTCTGAGAGTAAAATGAACCCAGAGTGAAAGAAAAACCGTATTTATATACAGTGGATGACGTCACAATGCATAGGTAAGTCTATGGTATTTTTGCACACGGCCCCCTTACAGATGATGCAACAAGAATAAAAAAGATGATGCAACAAGTATAATAAGATGATGCAACAGATATAAAAAGATGATGCAACAGGTATCAAAAAGATGATGCAATAAGTATAAAAAAGATGATGCAACAGTAAAGGTATATAAAGCGGAGCTGGACATGAACGATCATTCTGTGTGAGTACTAGGAAGTGAACACAGGTAAAAAAAAATGTAGCACGCAAAAAATGTGATAGAGGAAGCGGAGTATCGTTGGTATTGTGAGACTTTAAATGGTATTGACAAGGAAGGACATTGGATGAAAACGCCACAAGAAGTCATACAGGATTTTATGAATTTTAAATTCCATTCCACAGAATCTAAGCAAAGAAATCTTGGTGAAAGTTTTTGGTTTGAAAGCAGAAATAAGTTTCATGCTGCAGATTGTCCTAAGACAACAAACTTACACTACACTTTTATTCAGGGGATGGATGGTACTACAAAATACAGCTGGTCAATCGAGGGTGTTCGTGGAATTGTGGATAGAAGTTTCTGGTACAGAAATTCAGAAGACTGTCTTCAGGATTTGTTTCGAGGGGACCCCTGGAAAAATAGAAAACTTCTAGCCAGTTATGAATTCTACCTGAATGCTCGTATGCCTTTTAAGACTGTCTTCAATATTAATTGTCAAATTTGGGGTATACCAAGTGATTGATTACAGATCCCTGATAAGGCACAGAAGAAGAAACAGAAAATGTAAATTGTATGTATGTATTTTCATTCTAAATAAAAATTGAAAAAAAAATCAAAATCTGTGTTATTTGTTATTGTTTTGAGGAAATCCAGTTTGAAAGATGATGCAACAGGTATAATAAGATGATGCAACAGGTATAAAAAAGATGATGCAACAGATATAAAAAGATGATGCAACAGGTCGTAGTAGCAGCGTACCAATGTAAACACCGTGTAAACACCCAGTATTTAAGGGGGGACTATATGTAATGAATTAACCCACCTATCCCCACAAATCTACACTCTCCTGACCCAGCTATCCCCCAGGGGGGGACTGTACTGAGTTGATCCGGCTATCCCCCAGGGGATGCACTCAGTTGACCCGGTCATCCAGCCGGCTTCCGGCTAGGACATTTCTGGCTAGCCCACTTCCGCTTCCGCTAGGACCCACTTCCGCTAGACCACTTAAGGTTAAACCACTTCCGCTTCCAACTAGACCACTTCCGCTTCCGGTTAGCCCACTTCCGGTTATGACGTCACTTCCGCACTAGCGGGGAGGCTTATACTACTCCCCTGCACTGCAGCCAAAATGAAACAAAATGCAAGCATATTTATTTCATGTATTTTCAGCATTGAATTTTATTTTCTGTTAGCATTTACTTGTATAGAAATAAAACCCGACCCTGAACTTATAACGATCTTTTTATCAATCAAAACAAATAAATAATTTTTTAGCATATTTAATAATATTCATCAATAATTTGATGACAGGTTAAACAATATATTATTCCACACTGATAACTGCAATGAGATTATAAATTCAGTGATGATTGAGTTTTTAGCATGATAATTGATCTGTAAAGGGACATTTAATGCTGATCGAGCTTTTATGAAAGACAAAGTTCGGCATGGCTTTAAGAATTAATTTGTAGATAATGCTTAAAACATTTGAACTCCGTATGAAAAAAAAAACAACACGTATGTACCGAAGAGTTACATGTATATTAAACTTGGAGATCTTGAAAATAAATAGCTATAAAAATTCATTCGGATGTTTTTTGCTTGTTTTAATTTCTCTATATTGAAGTGTCTTTGTGCAACAAGAATATAAGACAAAACAACATTTTTAAATTTTAATTTATTTAATCATGATTATAAGGTAGACGCTTTACATGTATTTCATGCAAAAAAAAAAGGTATTGATAGAGAGATTCGAAAAAAAAAATTGAAGTCTGTTCAATTTTGCAGTTTTTTTTTTCTTCTTTGATTTTCCTTTTTCTACATTAACCTTATTTCCAAAGTACAACAATATTTTTTTATTTAAAAATTCATAATTATGATGACGATTTAAAGTTTTTTTTTTATTTGGTCATAAAATATCTCTTTTATAATCCGGGAGAAAATTCATGCGAACATGCAGCTGAAATGTGAAAAAGTACGCGATTAAAATAATGAATGTCCCTGTCTGGTACCCCTGTGACATCGATTGTTGACATCAGAGTTATCTCTCCTATTTTTATTTATAGAAAATACAAATAATCTTGAACTATCGTACTTTCACATTCTTGCCAGATTTGTAAAAAACGTGGAAGATGTATGTTTAGTTTCAACATTTGTACAAACAATTTAACAACAGTTTAAGCAGTATGCACCGATGAATCAATGTTTACATGTAATCGACGCGATCGCGATGTATATTTGAGAGTGGTGGAGCGGATCTCAAAGAAGTAGGAAGACAATTTTCCTTTCCAATATTTTTTGCGATATACCCTGTCTAAGATGTATTCTAAAAATGGTATAAATATGTAAATAAAATTTATCTAGAGTATAAAGGTTCATTATGCTATCAGAAAACACCTTGTCTACAGCTTCTAGAACTATAAATTTAATTACGCATGTAGGAAAACTAGGCTATTATATAATTGGTATTATAGAGACGTATTTAATAATGTTTGTTAAGAAACCAGTTCTAAATGTTTTTATTTATATCTATTAAAATCAGTGGATTAGGAGATTCAGATATTGATTAAATTAATTTATAAATGAAAATAAATTCCACATCATGCACATGTTGGAAACAGCGATAAAAACTCTGGATGCGTCAAACGTCAAAACACGTGGCTAAAAAAATCACCGTCAAAAAGTTCACCGTCAGTCTGCAACGTCACATCTTTATGACGTTATTTCTCTGTTTTAGTGAAAATGTCATAAGGACCCTTTTCTCATGGGCGCAATAATATTTGTTTGATCGTTACAAGGTATGTTGAGATTAATATTAATTCTATAATTGCATTTACTATCAATGTACGTGAAACTATTTGCAAGGATTTTATAATTTAAATCAGGAAGGAAAAATGTAAATAGTAATTTCTATTTTTAGCAAACTGCTCAAGGCACTGAATATCGAGTCTGATGGAGTATCGGGCTGATATGATCATAAGAAAAAAAGTTTAAATCAAGGACAACCTTTTAAACACCCAGAGTGCTAAAACGAAAGTGCTCTGATATTTAAAATAATGAATTACATGTATCATTCTGCAAATGAAGGTATGATATATACTCAACAAATAAAAATATTTAACTAATTAGTTTTGTGCGACAAACTTTTAACGTCTTTTACATTGTCATATACACGTACAAAGATGGATATAGAGATAGCAAAATAATTTAACTACTTGTTCAACCATATCCTTACAGTCACACATGACGTTTTTTTTTCCCAATGTGCATCATCGGTCTTTACAGACTTTGTAGTAAAATGCTTGGTGGCGTGTTGTTTAAAAATGCTTTATTCGCAAATAAGTACTTTCTTGTACATAACACAATGTGATTATTGTTTATCAATCAACATTGTACATGTTGTATAACTTAAAAGTTTCAATGTGTTGAATAAAAAAATGAGGTTTTGAGATTGATAAACCCCTAACTTAAAAAATAATTTTTATTTAACCAGGGACCGGATTTCATTCTCAACATCTCGAACAATTCAATGGCACAAACTGTTTTACAAATGTAGAAGGAATTATGACACACCTCATTAGAAGTAAAACCTGTGCTTACAGATCATAGGAAAGGTTCTCTAAAACCAGGGGCAGGACTGGACCTTCTCGACAACCCCTGCTCTCCCCCTTTATTTTTTATTCCCCCTGATTGAAAAGCGGGAGGGTATATAATACTAGTAATCGGTATGTTATGTCCGTCTGTCCGTCCGACCGTCTGTTACGCTTTGGTGCTACGCTTTGGGGTAATAATCTCTTATCCGCAACTCCTCTCATACCACTTAATGTAATTAAATGAAACTTTCATAGAATCTTTAATACATATTGCCAATGTGCTCCTCCTATTTTACTTTTTGATCTGACATATAATTTTAGGTTTCCATACCAAAACAAGGACACTGTCGTTTTATACATGTACACATGGAGGGGGTATCATTTAGTGAGCTCATTGCTCACAATACCTCTAGTTTCTACCCTGTGGACACTTATCCAGGTTCGAATTTGAAAATCAAAAAAGTTTACAAGTTCTTAATATATTAGACTTTTATCAATCAAATTAATTGCAATATATATTGATCAAAAAACATATACCAATCAGATATCCATTCATTAATAATTTGTTTTTGTGTTTATCACCATTCCTTAAACTTTATTTTTGTAATAACAAGCCCCCCAAGAATTATATAAATAATACTTACTTCGAACAAGGTTTACCTTTTTATACTATAATATTTACATCCACTGAATATTTTCTCCTTTATTTCTTAAGAAACCCCATTGCGTTCATCACTGCATAAACTACAGTAGGCAGGTCGCCTGTACAGATTTCTTAATCAGTGGCTGTTCCGTCAATGAAACGTATAAAGACGTTTGCATCATTAATACAATAATTAATCTTTTTAATCCTACTTTAATTGATTATTTAAACAGATATAAATATAAACAATAAAATGCTTTCTTTGTTTGTTGTTACTGGAATGAACGGTCGCAGCTATTGCAGAAAAAATTTACATAACCCGCTTACGCGGGTTATGTATTTTTTCTGCAACAGCTGCTTCCGTTCATTCCAGTAACAACAAACAAAGAAAGCATTTTATTGTTTAAAAGTTTCCTTTAAAGGTACTTTTCTGCCTCTAGTTCTAGAAAAGTCTGAAGGCCTCTGCTTGCACTGTGTATAAATGAAGGTTCTTATCTATTGATTCTAATATGTATATACCTTGGGTTTTAAACATTATATCATTTCTTATTCGACAAATGCAATTGTCTTTCTAGCAATGCGTTGTATTTCAGTACTTGATTAATTATATTAATGTTACTTGTTTGTGGAGATAAACTATTACCTATTTCTTTGATAGGATCTTCAAATATATTTAATTGATTGATTATAGTACGTTTTTAAAAGGACAATGAGGCATTAATAAGACTGAAACATATTTTTGCGTATGTATGAAATTTGATATGGTTAGTATTTCCCCTCAAGATTAAATTAGCGGGTAGAATAATTGCGTGTAATATCCTTGAATTTGACAGCATAAACAATTCTTTTAATATCATAGCGTATTAACATTATCTCGTATTTTCTCTATTTTCCAAGTGTTTCATTTTCGAATCAATTAAAAAGCAGTTTATAAGAAAATTTGCTTTATTTGAAATTTATTAAAATATCTAAATCCAGTACCCCCGTATTGCAAATATTGTAAATGCGAACTAATAGTGCATGTAAGAGGCTGTAAAATTTACAACACGCATATAATTTTCCGTATTCTTCATCTTTGAGGTCAAACATGTACATTGATATCAAATTTCGTTTTTTTTTATAACGCAAGTTTGTATCTTGAATGACTTTAATTGAAAAAAAAAAGTCATGTTACATCAGCTCATGTTTCTACTCCATCGTCTTTTTAAATTTGAACACGTCTAATCTGCTAAATAACAAAGAACAGACGTTTTTAAAGCTATCTATTTTCACATATCACTGCACAATTTAAGACTCTGAATTGCAACGTATAGGGCGAAAACGAACATTGAAAAAAAGAAAAGAAAAAAATTTTAAAATTTGATTGCACGGTACAGTAGTCACTAAAGTTTATGTTTAACCAAACACTGCATTGTAAATATATAGAACGCATAAAGCTTTCACCGAAGCGGGGAATTTTTACAGTCAATAACAAAAGGTATATAAAAATTATTTCTGTTCGACGTTTTTTGAGAGGAATAAATTTATTAACGGTAAGTTCATTCTTATGTTTCGTGGTTTGAAGAAAATTGAGTATATTGGTTCTTGGGGTTTGTTTATTGTAGATACATTCCTTATTCTATGCGAGTATTCTATTTCTTAATGCATAAAAATCAAAGCAATTTTTTTTTTATTTCCTTGCAAACTTACACGATGATACATTAGGGAATTTACATTGATTGAAGAAATTCAAAGTCCTTTGAAGGACAAGGTAGAGTTACGGCCAAATCTGGTCCCTTATTGGATTTTAAAAGCAGAACAATTGTAAAATGTAGTAAAGAATTTAATATAATGCTTGATTTAAACCGTTTACGATACAAAGATTACTGGAAACCACTAAAGGGTGCAGAGTAAGACATTTCTATCGAATTTCTATAATTCTTACAGAATTTTATCATTTTTGAGACACTGTCCTCTTCAGAAAACATAAAGTGCAAGCTTGCCTATCTGAGATTTTTACAAATTTGAATTTAATACTAGTTTATGAAAGATAAATTTGATAGAAAAACAGTCTTGTGCTCTGTTTTCTTAAACAAAATGTGCCGTAAATAATATGGTAATCAACTTGTGAAATTTTACTACGGTCCTTTAAGAAAAAGGGACACGCCGTTTTTAGAATTATAGTGAACGTGACAATAACATAAACGGGTGACCTTGCCTGCACACAAAAGAGATTTAAATATAATAGAAAAGGACGTCCGCCATTTATATTATTTTGAAGCAGTACTGTATATATACAGTCTCCACTTGAATACTCTGACCCGCATTTAAACAACGAATTTAACTATTAGATTTGATTGATTTTAATATCATATAATATTTATAAATTCAGGCACGTAGTATCCGGGGGGGCCAGGGGGGGCCTGGCCCCCCCACTTTTTTCCCCAACGTTACCTTTACTATAGAAAATGTCTATTGAAAGGACGGTTGGCCCCCCCACTTGGTACCACGGTAGATACATAGCAAGAAAATATAGGAAAAAATTGGAAGTGAAAGAAAGTGTGCTTTGAAAAAAAGTTGGCCACTCTTCCCCCCCCCCCCCCCCCCCCCCCCCCCCCCCACGAAATTGGATTTTCGTGTTTGAGTTTTTTTTTTTTTTTTTTTTTTTTGCTTGTCAACTTTTTTTAGGTAAAGTAAAAAAAAATTTCTCAGGTTGGCCCCCCCCACTTTCAAAAACGATGCTACGTGCCTGAAATTATATTAACTTTGAAAAATACACGAGCTGTAACTTAATTAGTATTAGCAAAATAGTATTTAAAACATGTATAATCTTAGCAATAATAATAATATTGAAAGGGGGAAATGTGAAAAAATTAGAGTTTGCACTTTCAAAGAAAGTTGAGTGTCAGGTTGAACTTTCACATTTTAGGGCTAATTTCAGTTAATAGTTAAGAAATACAAAAACAGGGGAGGGAGGCATTTGAAAATACGCAGACATCAATTTGAACTTCTTTTTTTCTCATTTACAAAGTACAATCTAAGTTACGTTCATCTGATTTTGCCTTTTTGTGTCTGTATTGACATACAATATGTGTAAGGGAATGATAAGCACAAAACATGGAGGTTTAAAATCCGTTGAATTCAATGTGTATTTCAAAAAGAAGTCAATCTTATCGTTTTATAAACACAGTAAATTCGTCGTCGGTGGTTTTTTTTTTTTTTGTATTTGTATGATCAACTTTACAGGAGAACAAAATGTTAATCAAAAACATATCTATTACAAAGGCTAAGTAGGTATTTTTTTCTCATTTGATCAAACTATCAATACATTCTCATGGAATTTTTCACATCTTTTAAGTCGGACTTTGTGAATATTTTACTCCTCAGGTACCTTAATCATCGTATAGATCCCAAAACAGCAATAAATGTATATCTTTGGAAGGATGAGGCCTAGGCTGTCTGCACCAAAGAATGGAAAATACATTTTATACGGACTAGGCCACACTAAGGATGTGTTGATCTAATTCGATGTTTTTTAACTTCTCCTTGTTTTCTTGATTTCTTTTTGCAAAATAAAACAGATAAAACATTCTTTTTACAATATAATTTTGCATGATAATTATTCTTGATTGGATTGTACGAGGGTGTTTCGAAACGTTCGTGCATTCCTTTTTTTTTCTTTAACGTCATATGCTAACAACATTTGGTAGAAAAAAAAAATTAAAATAAATCCCAATTATTTGTATTAAACGATTCTATATTATCAAATATTGTAGAATTTGAAATCAAGAAGTGTTATATTGATTCATATTCCAAATTCGCAGCTAGGTTAAGGACGCAAATAGGAAATGAGCCTTAAAATATTGCGAGAAAATCAATATAATATTTATTTATTTATTCTTTATCAGCCCGACTTTTAATCTATTGTGAATTGTACTAATGCATATGTATGTATGGGGTCTCAACCGAGTTCGGCCAAAGCGACTTAACTTACATCAGCTGTTTGTTACAGTGTATGTGACATGGATAAAATTAGAAAAAATATGTACGGATACAAAGATCGTAAAAGTTCAACGATATGCGGATAATTTTTCACCAAAAAATCGACAGCGTTTTCTTAAAGACAAATTCCTTAACCCGAAAAGTGCTGGGAGAAACTTTCCCATGCCCGGGACGTATATAAAGTCAAGCCGTCTTTTGATAAAATTCGTGCATTTACACTATATGCATTGAAATAATGTAGTATTACAGAAAAAAATCATCAGCGCACAACTTGCTCCCAGCACTTTTCAAAATAGTAGGGACAATAGCTACAAGTGTACAAAATATCATATTTAATAATTAAGCGGATATCGTTGAACTTTTGAGATTTTCGAGGGGTTGTGCCTGTGATTGTTGTAAGTTTGTGTATAAAAGTGCACGAGTGCGGTTTTATAAAAGATCTATTCGTTATCAATATAATTTATTCACCGAGATTCATTTGTGAAGTTTCTTCTGACGTCATATTCGATTTCCCGAAACGATAAATTTTATATTATACTCGGGAAACATCCTGGTAAGCTCTAGAAATGTTAAATGAATAAAACAAAAAATATATGTCACAAATTAGTCGTGCATGTGTTTAAAAATGGCACAGGTGGTATTTGAGAGACAGAGACTCTGTATCGACAAAGACAATATGTGAAGAAACGGTACCTCTAATAAAATCTGATCAAAAACTTTAAAAAATTTGAATGTCATGGAAAGACATAGCGCTTCAGAGTTCCTGATCTTGTTAAAGCAGAGTTAAATAAAAAAATAAATTAAAACATTAACATAGAAAACTATACATCGAGAACAATCATTTGAAAATAATTTAATTTCAGTTGTAACGCGTCATTTGCTTGGTTAAACGGTTTCATCCATTTCGTATAACATAACTTGCCTACGTCACAATGAGTTATGTCAAAAACGTATCACTCCGCTTGATGTTACTTTTAAAATAATGCTCATTTTGAAACTTTTCCTGGAGGAAATATTGTCTCATTGTGTACATTGAAATTAAATTATAAGAAATAAAGCTTATTTCAACTTATGTTATCCGATATAACAAAACTTGGGGCAGTTTACGCTTTAAAAACCGCGAAGCGGTTAATCAATAAGCGTAAACTACCCCAAGTTATGTTATATCGGATAAAATAAGTTGAAATAAGCTTCATTCCTTAAATGAATTTAAGGAGGCCGAGTATAGTTTTATTGTGTGAAAACAACAATAGCGAAACTCTTCATTTTTATATCATATATAACTCACATTACCTTCAGTCTACATGCAAAATTTGGGGGGAATGTATCGTTCAGGTAATTTTGAGGGACCGTCTCAAAATACAGGTACATTTACTATAGGATTATATAGAAAAATGCCAATAGACATTTTGTTAAAACTATATAATATTTTATGAGTAATACATGTACTATATTATACGATATATAATTATGTAAGAAACACAAAATTCTACCGTATTGTTTACAGAGAGGGCATCTCAAAACTCAAAAAAAAAATTAGCAGATTTTACTATTTTTATAGAGTACTACAAAATATGACGTAAATAATGGATTCACAAGAAAACATAATAAAAATATTAAAGATATTCTAAAATTTCTATGTTTTAAATTTCAAGAGCGTATGTCTAATACTTTTTCTGTAATAATATATTTATTACTCATTCCTTTAAGAGCTACAGATTGACACAACGTCAAAAACACACTGTAGCGACTTCAGCCTAATTATCAATTGCAAAATCGATTAATTATCAGTTATGTGAAATTATACTTCTTAATTTTGTTTAATTTCAATAATTAAGCGAAAGGAGCTGCATTAAAACACTAAATACGCTTCGTTTTACTACGATGCGCGAAATTTTGCGCAATGGAAATTATAGTCGCCCCGCTTAAGTGCAATAAAAGTTGCTGTCCTTTAACAAAAGACTACAATACGTGGACCAAATGCATATGTTTTCTTTTAACCGAAATTCAATAAAAGTAAATTTGTTAAATTTATTGGATATCAATGTAGGTTCATTCGTATTTTCTACAGTGATCTCTCTACTTTGACTGATAGTACTTTCATAGCAAAATTGTTAAATTTAATCTCCGATTGGCATATAGTTTTGTTATTTTCAAATCCAGGCTATTTTGATACATATATAACCCATACTGACTGGTAATTAACATATGCCTGAACTGAATTGAACTGAACTGAATTTTTTTCAGTTTCAAAATTCAGCTCAGGTCTGTAGTACACAGATTGTTTTTTTTCTAGAGCCCCCCCCCCCCCTCTCCCCCACATGGAATACCGTTGCTAAAGGCTTGAGTCAAGGTGTATTTTAATCTATACACATGTATATCATTTCTTTTGCGAGCCTTAATAATGCCGGTGAAGGCTTGCTTTATCTTTTAAAAACCTATAACTAGTATGTATAAAGTTTTTAATGCAAGTTGTAACGCGGGTATGTTAAGTTAAGGCAGCACATGGATCAGAATTCGGCGAATTAACACTTTTTTATAATTATGTAACACTAATAAGTTGGAAAAGTCAAGGATAAAACTTTTGCTATAATTATGCATTCTATAGACTTCAATGAGACTTATACTACAGGAGGCACTTCACCACGACGTCACCACGTGACGTCTATAATTAGAAAATATGCCTTAATGAAAAAGTGAAAAGTTTAACACTACCCCGGGGATAATTAGTTTCAAATTGTAACAATAGTAGTTTTAAAACATCTCTGTACCATGCAAAGTGCTGCTAAAATCGCACTTTCCTATTATAGAAATAATTATTCAACAAATTCAGACGAAACCTTCCCAAAATGTTTACATTTTGTTCATAACATTGAAAAAAAGCATCAATTTCCGTCAACCATACGATTCTAGCAGCACTTTCCAAAAATAAAAGAATAAGAACTTTAGATAGAAACAAAAATTAAGTTTCAAGGTATGCGGCTTAGTGTTGAACTTTTGCATTTTTTTTTTGTTACGAACGAAAGAGGAAAGGCTGATCGGCAAGTAAACACCCTCCCCTCTATAATTTTACGAAGAAATTGCACAATTATATTACCATACCTTATTTATACGGTTTATTCCCACAAGAATCACACATGATATTCATTCTAAATGCTTTTGAACTCCGATTTCTTGTGTTTGTTAACATTAATTTTCGTTACGTTTAACTTTCACTCTGCTACTGCATGATCAACAGTTATGACGTCACAGGTTTGGTATGTAACCCCTGTGATAAACTACAGAGGCCCAGGAACGACAAAATTCCGTTTATATTATGCTTCTGCATATTTTGATTAATTTTTACGACCTCAAATCAATCTTAGATATCGATTTTAAGAAATTATTATCTCTAAACCTCACGTCATATAGCTTACTATGACATCATATGATATTGGCAAGTAGACTATTTGGTTGTAACCTTAACCTACCTGCGAAAGTTATCTATAGATAACTTAACAACTTGAATTAAAAACTTAAGGTATCCATTGTACAAACGGGTAAAAATTTATGCCTGGAAACCCTATGATTTAATGTTCTAAAATCAAAGTATGGGTCATGACAAATAAAAAAAAATGGGTCATCACAGGCAACAACTCATTTAAGGAACATAACTCTAAATTGATGAAAACTAAAATCTAAGGAAAATCACATAAATTGGTTTCTAAGAAGTTTATTCCATAATAATAACAAACCAGAAGTCTCTGTCGAGACTGAAGCTCTACTGGTTAGTACTTATAGCAAAGGAAGAGAAAAGTACTTAAACATTTGGGAATTGAAACTTAACAGCAATAAATAGAATAATGATCCTTGATAAAGTCTCTTTATGTTCTTAGTGTAATCTACCTGTGTGCCAAGTTATATTGAAATCAGACCAAAACTGAAGGAGGAGTAGCACTTTTAAAACAATTTTACAGAAATTTCTATTTTTAGTAACCATGGCAACAACGTTCATGGAAATCAAAAACCGATACACAGAATTATGTATCTTAGTGTAGTCTACTTGTGTGCTAAGTTATATTGAAATCAGACGAAAACTGTAGGAGGAGTAGCATTTTGAAACAATTTCACAGAAATTTCATTTTTAGTAACCACGGCAGCACCGTTTATTGAAATCAAAAACCAATATACAGAATTGCGTATCTTGGTGTAGTCAACTTGTGTGCCAAGTTATATTGAAATCAGATCAAAACTGTGCGAGAACAAATTTATATTTTTAGTTACCACTGCAACACCGTTTATCGAAATCAAAAACCGATACACAGAATTATGTATCTTAGTGTAGGCTACTTGTGTGCCAAGTGATATTGAAATTAGACCAAAAATGTAGGAGGAGTAGCATTTTGAAAAATTGTTTACAGACAGACAGACAGACGGACAGACGGGCAGACGGACGGACGCGGGACGCATTACTATCGCATAAGCTCTTCTGGGGCCCGTTTTACAAAAGGACTTTATGACTTAAGACCAAGTTTAATTATTCATATAAATATTTAATTAACATTATATCTAAAATTATTTTAAATTTTTTGAAAAGAAAAAGAGTAAGATATTTTTACACAGTCAATTTCAAATAAAATTATTAATTTTGCAAAATTTTACAATAATCTGAAGCTTTTGGTCTTAGTCGTAATTATAAGTTCTTTTGTAAAACGGGCCCCAGGCCTCTGACCAGTAGAGCTAAAAATTACTTTTATATTGTTATCTTTATATAAAATTAAAGAATATCAAAAACAAAACATATTGGTAAGAGTGTTATTAAAAAAAATTACAAAATGGTCTTTTGTAAAAATTAACGTTCAAGTTCATAATGTCATTCGCAACATGCTTTTACCATGGAACATTAACAATTTGAAAGAGAAATATTTATAATTACACATAATTACACATTACACAATATACATTAGAAAAGTAAAAACACTTTTCCCTTCAATTATTTGAACACTTTTTTTTTACTTTTTATGCAAGTCAAAAATTATGAAAGAATTTAGCCATAAATTCTCTATAATATTAATGTCTGGTGATTGAGCTGGCCATACAATTGTAGGAATATTATTTTGTTGTTTGTAATCTACAGTAATACGAGCTTTATGGACAGCTTCCGAGGGCGTCCTTTTCTTTTCAATGTTTTGACTTTACCAGTTGACAAATATTTTTTCCAAATAGATCTGATGGTTGACTCAAGTATTTGTAATAAATTCACATTTACTGATGTTTTTTGCCTCTTTTGCATTTCCACGATTAATTTTTTGACATCATTTGATATTTCTGTAGATTTCCTACCCATCGTAATATCTGTGTGTTTACAAAAAATCCAAGACAGCAGACGATAAAAATACTTACATATAACGTCACTTCCGATGTGAAGACAACTCTGTCAAAATTTCGTATGTCAACACGGCATCTAATTAGAGTTATTGCCCATTCCCCAAGCGAGGCGCAGCGCAAAAAGACGCCCTTGCGTAACAATCGCGAATACTTTTGTCATAGCACTGTATAACATAAATAGTTATTTAGGATGTCCAGGTTCAGAAATGTTTAATTTGAGGGGTTACAGTTGCGACTCATTTTACTTTTTTAAGATACCCCCTTTGAATCTAATGTCATAAGCAATGCAATTTGTGTACATGGAGTTTTTGCATTGAAGTAGCTGCAGAATATAGCTCTCCCAAAAAATATATATTGATAGACCAAAAAGCTACAGTTCCACCCATTAAAAAAACGGTATATTTATTGCGCACAATAAAGTGCGCTCGGTTCTTGATTTA
>NW_026924547.1:0-23291 GCF_032062105.1 Saccostrea cuccullata | reverse complement strand
ACATACATGAATCTTATTATACCCCTTTTGAAGAAGCGAGGGCAGATTGCTTTGCTGTTGTGTCCGTCGGTCAGTCTGTATGTCGGTCAACCAAGTTTCCGTTCATTTTTTTTGCAGAGGTTGCACTTACTGAAAGATGGATGTACGTGCAGTTCGCATTTATAATGACATTATTTTCGGTTATTTTTATTGTGCAATTATGGATGAAGGATATCGATGGCATAAACAACTATCCCTGGTATGACGGAAAAGCAAAACAGCCTACATTGTAAAGTGATGTTTATTTTAAAATTAAATGCCTGATTCCTTTAAATTATGCTAAACGACAAATTAACAATGAAAATATGTAGGTCAACTTCTGTTTTGGGTACGCTCGAGCCTTTTTCGACAGGGTGATGCCCCTTGGGCTTTGAAAAATTCCAGTTATTTGCAGTTTCCGTTCATTTTCGTCGCATGTGGGCATAAGTGGTTCACAAACATTTCTTCTAATTACCTAGCATTTACAATGATTAGCGTTAAAAAAATTATAATTATTTTAAAAGATGTTTCTTTTGAGCGGTCGAAATATGGCACGATGATTTTGTTTGTTTTTAGCTCTACTGGTCAGAGACCAGAAGAGCTTATGCGATAGTAATGCGTCCGTCCATCTGTAAACAATTTTTCAAAATGCTACTCCTCCTACAGTTTTGGTCTGATTTCAATATAACTTGGCACACAAGTAGACTACAATAAGATACTTAATTCTGTGCATCGGTTTTTGATTTCGATGAACGGTGTTGCCGTGGTTACTACAATAGAAATTTCTGTGAAATACTTTCAAAATGCTACTCCTCCTACAGTTTTGGTCTGATTTCAATATAACTTGTCACACAAGTATACTACACTAAGTTATATAATTCTCTTCATCAGTTTTTGATTTTGCTGAACGGTGTTGCCGTGGTTACTAAGAACAGAAATTTTTGTGAAATACATTCAAAATGCTACTCCTCCTACAATTTTGATCTGATTTCAGTTTAACTTGGCACACAAGTATACTACACTAAGTTACATAATTCTGTTTATCAGTTTTTGATTTCGCTGAATGGTGTTGCCGTGGTTAATAAAAATAGAAATTTCTGTAAAATACTTTAAAAATGCTACTCCAAATACAGTTTTAGTCTGATGATAATATAATTTGGCATGCATGTAGACTACACTGAGATAGAAAATTATCAGTTGTGTGTTTTTGATTTTGATGACTGATATTGCCATAGTAAATAAAATTGAAAATTCTGTAAAGTTTTATTAAAAACTATTCCTACAGATGTAGTCTTATTGCAATTTTGCCACAAAAAGAGACTTAATCAAGGATCACCATTCTATTTGTTGCTAGTCCCAACTGCATGCTACTTTTCTCTTCCTTTATTATAAGTACAAACCAGTAGAGCTACAGTCTCGACAGAGACTTCTGGTTTTTGCAACTTGCTGAGGCCATATCCCTACTTGTTTGTACTTCAACTACTAATAAAAAAACCAGTTCTCAAACACATAAAACTTGCTGTTCTCTTGAGGAGACTTTTAAGATTTTTCTTCCGAATTTCTGTGTAAAAGTTTCTTGCTAATTGTTTTCGAACCCTGGAAATGCAGTGATGAGATCATGTGTTTTGGAGGATTATAAGCATCTTCCATCGCCCGAAAACACCAGTCGTGAACCCTATTGGTCGGTAGAAGCGTATTACGTTGTCAAATGGTATTAAAACAATGGCGAAGCAATTGATATTTAATATGTCAAGAATTTCAATACGGAGCAACACAATTTTCAAATAAAAAGGCTCAAATAGTACCAAGTTACAAAATAACTGACGCTTGTATTTGTCTGTTTGACATTAGCTTGGAAACTTTCGTAAACTTGCACCCTCTTTCTTACTAACTGAACAGGGAATAATTAAGTTTTCAAATTAAATATAACCCAATATTGTATGCTTAGTAGCAGACCTTCATCTAGTAATTGGACGGCAGCAATGTTACTCACAACCTTGACTAATCATTACCTTTTGTCGTTATTTCGTTCAAGTATGTGTTCTTAATCTTTTTAACTACCCGTTATTTTACTTCGCTATTGCAAATATTGCTTATTCAAATGCTTTTAACAATTCATGTGAAACAAATACCAATGCGTAGTCTAAGGGGTATTAAAATAAAAGGAACTCATCGACGTAATTGCCTTTAATGGACATTATTCCAAGCAGAGTGCTTCACACACCAACTACACATTGATATCAGCTTGATAGCGTTTCTCCTGTACCAAGCAGTACCAATATTGCATCAACCTGCGTGGTTTACTTGTTCACTTACTGGTATTAGTAATTTTACTGTATAGGTTACTAAGTTTACGTCGGATTACCTGAATATGTAATGTCACACATTGTCTTGTCCGCAAAAAACATGATGTTTGTATCCAGCAAAAGAGATGCATTTATCGTACGAGATTTTATGATTAACTTGCAACTCGAACTTTAGATACATTGATGGAAGCATTATCAATTAGCAAAAAACTTATTTCCATTCATATGTCGAAACTATGCCTATATATCTCAGTGAGCTTGAAATTAAAGATATGACAAAGTCTGACACATATTTCATATTTGGATATTTTACTAGAAAAAGACATAAATGGTAACTTAACAAACAAGCCTTATGATAAACGTGATCACTTCAAACTTTTTCAATCGGCAACTTCCCTTACTTATGCAGCAAAATACCCTACATTTTTTTTTTAAGTCTACGGATTTTGTTGCGTTTGGGCTAGGGGATTTGTTAATAATGAGCATTTTGGAAAAACGATGTGTCACTGGAAAGAAAGAAATATGTACGTTATATTTAAAGAGACACTGTGACACACAATGAAATTTTTGCATTACCCTTGTAAATTTTGTTCAATTCATTAGTTTTCAGGAAATTACAGGTTTCAGAACTTAAAAAATATGCTTTTAGAGAGAAAAATGTGAATAAATAAAAATTCCGAATGCTCCAGCACGAAAAAGAATCGCTTTACTTCTTCCTCCCTATTGTTTGCATGCGTAGAAAATTTAATAAGTTACACTGGTTATAATTATCTCAAGTGCCTAAAAATGAATGTAGATCGACAAAGAATTTTGATACAATCTTTTTAAAAGTTGATAGAACATATTTCTCAACTTTACATGCTTCAGTTGAATGTTATTTACAAGTAACAGTGGTGTGACCTTGATATGCAGTACACGAAAACAACGAAACGGAAAATACAACCTTTATTTTTTCGGCACTTGTGCAGTCTTTTCTTGCTTTTCAGTGCAATGTAATTTTCATATCTTCGCTAAAATCTTTCGCTGTATGATACATATATCTTAAAAGAAACACATGATTTTGACTCAGTATGGATCTTTAAGTTTGGGTGAGGGATTTATGAACTTACCGACGCAGTCTAAAGTCGTTTTTAATGTTCGTCAAAATTATAATGAAGGCAGTTTAAATGAAGGATTTCTGAAGCTTCATATTATTAATTTTTATTGACATGTTTTGTATCAGCAACAGAAATTAATTTTATAAAAAATGACGCCTTTCTAAAACCTTTTCTCTACCATATTTAATTTTCTTTTCTATTAAAAGTATTTGAATCGCACACAGAGGATCTCAGGACGTGCATAAACCATATAACCCATCCCTTATGTCAATTGGAGTAGTTCAATATACTTAAAATCTATTCCCGATGGACATCGGTACGGCATTGAGGATGTTCCCATCTCTCAAAAGAGACTGACACAAAGAACATTGAGAAGGAAAGTATTAATACAAATTCTGTGGAAAAAGTTGCTTCAGGGATTTCTTTTTTTTGGTCAAAGATGTAAAATTTATTTCATCGATTTAAAAGGTTCTAATCAGAAGTAATACGTTACGGCGCCGGTATTTTCTTTCTCAATGAAAGAAAACATGTTTTGGAAGTAGAGAGTGCTCTTGTAATTAATTACTAATAACGCAAAAGATTGAATCTCAACCCCGATCGCTTAAGTTTACCAAACTGTAATTATATTAGTTAACAATTTGAAAATATACAGGAGAACGATGTATATAATATATTTAAACTTATTTCACATTTTTATGCCCCTGTAATCCCTGTATGTAGTCTTTGCCCTGTCCGTCCGTCTGTCTTTCTAAAAGAACTTTCACCTTTTACAAATCTTTAAGTGAATGGGGCTATGGCTTTCATATTTCACAAGTGTACTTCTTGTGACAAGACCTTTTTTTTTCATACCACCAAATTTGACCACGTGACCTTGACCTTGGAAGTTGACCTACTATAACCTTTGAATAGTCGGTGCTAGGGCTTTCATATTTTAATATGTGTATTCAATGTGACAAGATCTTCCATTCGGTATAAAATTATTTGACCTTTTTAAAAACTTTAACCTTGATCATAACTTTTTAACCGTGAGTACTAGAGCTTTCATATTTCAGAGGTGAATTTCTTGTGACAAGACCTTCCTTTGGATGCCAACAATGTCGACCTTTTGATCATGTCCTTAAAGTTTGACCCACTTTATATAAACTTTAACCCTGATCATAACTTTTTAACCGTTAGTACTAAGGCTTTCACATTTCACAGGTACATTCCTTTTGAGAAGACCTTCCACTGGGTACCAACAATTCTGATCTTTGGACCTTGGAGTTCAATTTGCATCTGAGAGATTTCAACCCTCGCCATAAGCTGCTGGGGGCATCAGTGTTTCACAAACACATCTTGCTTTTGAAGAAATTGTCCTGATCATGTGTTGGTTATAACAGGCAATCAGTTACTGCAGTACTCAGGGAGAGTAATCTTACAGAGGAGTTTGTTTTTGTGTTGTTTAACGTCCCTCTCTAGAATTTTTTACCCATGTGGAGACGCTTACATAGAGATAATTTATGAACTACTTGCATGCGTGTACAATATATATGGGATCTCCCATGATTTGTAGTTGGATATGATTTTATCCAAGGAGTTGTGATTTTTGTCCCCGAGCCTTGGCCAGGGAATGAAAGAAAAAGTGAGCAGGCTCACATACCCCACGCTCCGCCAAAACGCAAAGTGCCGAAAATCCCGACAAAAATAAAGGAATCGTAATTTACTGATGCACATATACATTTTGTGTACTAAATATCTGCAAGTTTGATAAAATACTGTACAGCGGTTAAAGAGGAGTTACGCTGCCAAACTGTTCATCTCTTCATTCAAGGTATGGCCAAAAATCTAAGTTAAAAAGTGCTGAAAATCCCGGAAAAAATAAAGGAATCGGAATTTCCTGATAATATGCACATCTATAGACTGTGTCTTAAATATCTGCAAAGTTTGACAAAATTCTGTACATCGGTTAATGAGAAGTTGCGCTGACAAACTGTTCATCTCTATATTCAAGATTTGGCCAAAAATCTAGGTTGAAAAGTGCCGAAATTCCCAACAAAAAATAAAGTAATTGGAATTTCCTGGTAATATACACATCTTCATATTGTGTCCTAAATATCTGCAAAGTTTGACAAAATTCTGTGCTGTGGTTTATGAGGAGTTGCGCTGACAAAAAATAGGACTGACACACTGCCTGATGGGTCAAAAACATTATACCTCCCGCAACTTGTTGCATCGGGTATACTAAAATCATACAACGAGTCGGATAGAAGTCATATCCACCTACAAATCACGGGGGATTCTTTTTATCCTATGTTTAATACTTTACAACTTATGTTTTACACTGTTTTTATAAAGGACTCAACTTTATACGCTAACGCAAAAACCATTATGACGTCATAAATGCACTTCCGTATGAGATATGAAAAAAAAATCCAATGAGTCGTGTCCATGGGATATATAGAATATATCACACTGCTGTTTTGATCTCGGCCCTGGTATCAGCCCGAGCGGTTGGTATCGGCCCAAGCCCGGAGGGCGCAGGCTGAGACCATCAGAGGGCTGATACCTGGGACGAGATCAAATCAGTGGTGTGATGTTGTTTATATCATATATCTAAAACCAAAGAATGGAACAAATATTTAGATATTTTTCAATCAAAATATTTATATAATTTTGTAACAAAATTAGAAATATCTTTCTTTATTTCGATGTTTCTGGAGATGTTGCTGGATGGCGAATAATCATATAGAGAAAGATTTATTACTTGGTCTAGTCATTAAAAAGAATAGTTCTGGTGTTTTGAAACATGTCATTTCGAGGCACATTAGATAGCAAAGATTTGAAAAGGTCAAAAACTTAAAAAATATTTCTACTTTCACTTTGAATCGAACCGGGGTTACAACTTCTTCAACAAACCGTAAATCTGATATTTATAGTAACTGTTTGTTTTGTTTACGATATATATTGAATTAAAAATGGGACATTACAAAAAAACTTTGTATTGTCTTACTGTCAAAGCAAATAAACGTCCATTTTTTCAAAACATGCTTTTTTCCTGTCCTAGAGTTACCTCTCTTACGTCACAAGTGCTATCATTTGGCGCATTTTTTAAAAACAATTTTCTCAAATTTCTAATATAAATAAATATTTTTTAAAGATTCTGGTTAAATTTTTCGATATACAATGTTTCTCTTTAATACTTAAATATGAATGTTACTCTTAATTTACACAAATCAAACAGAAATAATGATTTGAAATTTGAGGGCGAGACAGCCCCTTGACGACGGGCCGAGACAGAGACATCTCAGCCCCGAGGGCGAAACAGCCGTACTTCACAGGCGCTGTCTCGCCTAGTCCAAAACGCCTGTACCAGGGCTGGTACACTACTAGGTATACGATATAATGGGGGTAAACATGGTATAGATATATTTCTTAAGCTGCAATATACCCTAATCAACTGCATACGGGGTTCATATCCCTCATTTGATTGATACGCAAGAGCCTGCTCAATGTATGAACAATTTCTAAAACGAGGTAATTTACTGACAAACAAGTAGATGAAAAAAAAGTATAAGCAGCCTCGTCTAATGTCATCAGTTGATAAATTCTGTGGTCGATTCAATGACTTTGTCAGTAAATACAGTCTATTATTTAGTCAAATGCTGACTGGCGTTTTTCATACTGATTGTTTAGGCCATTATTTGCACACTTAATTGCGACGGATTTTCCCGTTATTCCCCGATCATGATAAGGAGCACATAACAGGTGTGGCCGTATGGAAGAGAATGCTCACACCTCCATGGCACCTGATCCCACTCCTGATGTTTCACGATTGCTATGTTCCCGATGTGTTTTGTTAACAGCTTTTAAGTTCCTTATATTTCATTCCAGTAGTTCTAGAACTTCTGTGGTCCAATATGACTGGAGATAAAATGATTGGATATTGGTAAGAGCAACTGCTCTAGAGTCGCGAAGTAAGGGGTTGATGCTTACGTCGCGGGTTCGAATGCCACTGTGGGACGTGGAGACCGGTCCTTTGGATGAGACCGTATAAACCAAGGTCCCGTGTCGCAGTAGGTGCTAGCACGAAAAAGATACCTCCCTGATCAATTGCCCTGAGGATGTAATGACAATGTCGATAGTGTTGGAAATCTTTCCAGTCCACAGTGTAACAATGTAAATATGATGGGGCTTTTTAACCATACACCGAGAGTAGTCATGGACATCGGTCTTACAATAAACCTTTAATACACGATGTCTTTTTTGATTCATTACTACCTTATGTAAATCAACAGTTGGGTCTACATCATATTCGCACCAAACATTACTCTGTCCCTTGAAACTTTTAAATAGTCTTCTTGAGTAGGCCAAGGAAAGTCCAATTTTTTATTTCTCGACACCAGAATATAAACTCGGATCTGTGATTATGGATATTGCAAACCATAGGCTTTTTAAACCCGCACGTTTTTCTAAAGAAAATTCAGCTAAAACAACCCGTCTTTTCCTTAAACTTCAATATACCAATAGAGGAATTGACGCGGTTAATATAAGTAATATTCTTAATCACAAAAGGGTCCAGTCTTGTATTCCACCGTATTTCAAGTTAAAGACTACACCTTGTATTTCCTACAAATATTCATCGACCATTGCTTCCAAACTGTTCAATTACAAAAAAAACTTTACAAGGCCAAGATACCGAGTATCTGAAACACAATCCTCCATCGAGTACCTGTTCTTCTTCACCTTATAACTATTAAAGGTTACGTAAATATTGTTAATAATGATGACCTTAAATCACTTATTTTAAAAGGTCCTAAATATAAGGAACCCCGATCCTTCAACTGGCGTCGGAATTTCATAAATATTATGGATTCTGTTGAAAATTACGCCAGACGATGGGCCAGATATGAAAAAGAAGACGTTGACACTTTGTCAGAATGGAATAAATGCATCAGATCTATGTTAAAGTCGCGTATTAAAAGATTTAGGGGCAATATATAAACCATCTATCCTTCTGTGTTCAATAATCCAGAAGTGAAAAAAGAATTGGATATATTACATGTACATGATCAGTACGTACTAGTCCCTGCCGTCAAAGCAGGTAATAATAATGTCTTCGTTTGTAAGGCTCATTATATAAATTGTATTTTAGAAGAACTTGGATTTAATTCTACAAGTGGTAATCCTACTTATACTCATACTTCCCTTTCTGAGGAAGAAATTCTTCAGAATCATGTCAGTTTTAAATATTTTTAATATTCCACAGAGCCAAAATGAATTTGAGCTACCATAGCTACATACCGCGTATAAGCAGAATTTTTTGCGAAGATTTAATTTTGGCATTATCAGCGATGGTGCTGATATCGCTAAAATTGAATATCGCTAAAAATTAATTGCGCTTTATTTGTATACCTTCTTAAGTGAGCTTTTTAAAATCGCTAAAATTACATCTCGCTAAAAATAAAATACCATGTTTTAAGGACGAATCGCTAATTTTGCGTCTCGCGAAAATTTCCACTTATACGATATATTGGATTCCAAAACTTCATAAGAATCCTTACAAATTTAGAAATATTGCGGATTTCAGCAAATGTTCAACCTAGCCTACTCCTCACTAAGATATTAACAGTAGTGAAGGCAAAACTTCAAGAGTACTGTGCAACAATATATTCAAGAAGTGGTGTAAACCAGATGTGGATACTCAAAAATTCCAAAGAACTTTTGGACAATTTGAAATCACAAGATTTTACCAAAATCAACAGCTTAAAAACTGACGACTTTTCAACTTTATACACAACCATTTCCCACGATAAATTAAAGTCCAGGCTTTTTGATATCATTGACAGCTGCTTTTTCAATAAAAATGGAACTCGTAAATTTACTTACCCGGTCATTGGACATTTGCAGAATTATTTTGTTAAAACACATTCTGATTGCACACACAAGTACTCTGAAGTTGACATCAAAAAGATGCTTGAGTTTCTGATTGACATTATCTATGTGGTTTTCGACCAGGTCTTCCAGCAATCTAATGGAATTCCCATGGGTACCAATTTTACCTACTTATTAGTAGATTTATTTTAGTATTCATATGAAACAGAATTTGTGCGTGAAAAGAAGAGAACACTTGCTGTGGCTTTCAATTCGACATTTAGATCCATCGATGACGTTTTGTCAATTAACAATGGTCATTTTCCATTCCTACGTCGATACGATATGTCCTGGTGAGCTTTAGATAAGACACCAAAGAGTCTGACACATCTGTTTCATACTTGGATATTTTACTTGAAAAAGACATGAATGGTAATCTAACAACCAAGCTATATGATAAACGTGATGACTTTAACTTTATTATCGTCAACTTTCCTTACTTATGCAGCAATAAACCTTCATCACCTGCATACGGAGTGTATATATCTCAGTTGAATCGATATGCAAGAGCGTGCTCTGCCTATGAACAATTTCTAAAACGAGGTAAATCATTGAAAAGCAAGTTGAGGAAACAAGAATATCAGCAGTCTCGTTTAAAGTCATCATTTCGTGAGTTCTATGGTCGAGCAAATACAATTTATCATTAAGTCAATGGCTGACTGACGTTTTTCATACTAATTATTAGTCCATTATTTAAATACTGAATTGACGACGGATTTTCCGTTATTTTCCGATCATGACAAGGAGCCCACGGCGGGTGTGACCGGTCAGCAGGGGATGCTTACTCCTCCATGGCACCTGGCTTTAAAAAATGAATTTTGAACACGAATGGGTCTCCATTTTTCGTGTACGCTTAAATGATAGAAACGTTAATGTGAAATCTATTTCATTTGTCAAAAAATGGAATCAAAACCCATTCTATATGAAAATCTGAAACAAGAAATCTGTGAGCCAATGCTCACCAGGAATACCCCAGCTCTGGTGTGAATAAACACTATCATGTTAATATTCAAGTTTAATTATGGACAGATGCACAGAAAAATATGAAATTGACATCAGATTCATATCAAAATTAATCCCTACGTATGGCATACATCAGAGAAGATTGTGTTAAAATTTCAAGCATCTGCGATGAGTAGTTGCTGAGAAAACTGTGACGTAATTTGTAATGTATGAAACTGACAGACATACAGGAAGTTGACATCGGGTTTAACCAAAAATGTATCCCACCGTGTGGCATGCCTCAGAAAAGATTGTGTTAAAATGTCAAGCATCTGCTATGAGTAGTTGCTGAGAAAACTGTGACGAAAATTTGTAATGTATGAAACGGACAGACGCACAGACAAATTGGAAGTTGACCGAAAATGTATCCCACCGTGTGGCATGCCTCAGAAAAGATTGTGTTAAAATTTCAAGCATCTGCCATGAGTAGTTGCTGAGAAAACTGTGACAAAAATTTGTTATGCCTGAAACGGACAGACACACAGACAAACAGGAAGTTGACATCGGATTTGACCAAAAATGTATCCCACCGTATGGCATGCCTCAGAAAAGATTGTGTTAAAATTTCAAGCATCTGCGATGAGCAGTTGCTGAGAAAACTGTGACGAAAATTAGTTATTTATGCAACGGACAGACGCACAGACAAACAGGAAGTTGATATTGGATTTGACCAAAAATGTATCCCACCATATGACATACCTCAGAGAAGATTGTGTTAAAATTTCAAGCATCTGCGATGAGTAGTTGCTGAGAAAACTGTGACGAAAATTACGGACAGACAGACAGACAGACACACAAGGGTAAAACAGTATACCCCCCTCTCCTTCGGAGCGGGGGTATAAAAATCTGCGGTTCAACAAACCCGTTCATTGAAATTATACTGACAGACATGGATAATGCATATACTTCGTAGCGTAGTGGTTAACGCGGTCGGTCTGTTGCCAGAGCCTGCGCTATGAAGAGAGTTCGAATCATGCGGAGAGCTTTTTTTTTTCACGTATCTTTAAAAGATGAGTGAAAAAATAAATTATTAATAATCTATTAAAACAATGAAATACAGAATTAGATGTGTAAAAGATGATATAAACCATTTTTGAGTTTTATAATTTTGAACCAGAAGTCTCTGTCGAGACTGAAGCTCTACTGGTTTGTACTTATAGCAAAGGAAGACGAAAGCACTTCAGCAGTTCGGAATTGAAACTTTACAACAGCAATAAATAGAATAATGATCCTTGATTAAGTCTCTTTATGTTCTTAGTGTCAGACCAAAACTGTAGGAGACGTGGCATTTTGAAAGAATTTCACAGAAATTTCTATTTTTAGTAACCACGACAACACCGTTCACCAAAATCAAAAACCGACATACAGAATTATGTACCTTAGTGTAGTCTACAGCGTCGTGCCAAAAGTATTCGCGGAAAAATGGCGGCCGTCGTAAAACGTTCACGCTTCGCGTTTTTTCAAATCGTCCTAAATCATTATGCAATCGCTTTTTTGTATTTTGACATCATCCCCAAAACCGCGTAAGGTCAAAGTTTACCGTGATGTCATGTTTGACGTCTGCTAAAGTTAGACTGCCGAATATTACGGACTGTAAACAAGATGGGTAGAAAATCAAAAGAACTGTCACTAGAGATAAAACAGCTGATTATAGATTTGAAAGAAAACGGACATAAAGTAAGTGAGATCTCAAGAATTATGAAAATTCCCGAATCTACATGTAGATCAATTTTGAAAACGTTTCATCAGCGAAAAAGTGTGGAAAGAGCTCCTCGTTCGGGACTTCCCAGGAAAGTGTCAAAACGTGGTGAAGTAAGATTACTTCGTATGGTTAGGAAGAACCGGGGAAGTGTTTTGAAGGATATAACAACTGATTTTAATGATGGAAATTATTGTGAACCTATTAGTGAACGGACAGTCAAGCGGATTTTACATAATAACAAAATTTACAGAAGAGTAGTGAGAAAACGTATGGTTGTCAAAGAAGTAAATAGAAAGAAACGTTTAGCATGGTGTTTACTCAAACGAAGATGGACTGTTGAACAAAACTGGAAACCTATCATATTTAGTGATGAATCTCAAGTGGTTATAGGGCAAAATAATCGTGTGTATGTCTGGAGATCTGCCCAGGAATCGTACCGTCCGGAGTGCATGTATGCGATTTCAAAACCCAAAGTTTCCATAATGATATGGGGATGCATCAGCTGGTATGGTCCAGGGACTTTATGCAAGGTACAAGGTAACATTAATGCCGATAAATATATAAATATCATTGACAACCACCTGTGGCCTGTTATTGCCCGACATTTCCCTGCAAACAACTACGTTTTTCAAGACGACAATGCGCCGGTACATAGAGCCCGTGTTGTAGAGGAATATAAACGTGCAAATAATATTCGAGGTATGGTGTGGCCAGCCCAGAGTCCGGACATTAATATCATTGAAAACTGTTGGCATAGAATTAAAAGACAGATCCAAAATCACGCCGGAGATATTACCACCCCTGATCAGCTGTTCGACGTTATTTTACACACTTGGCAGAATTTCACCATAAAGTATATTCAAAACCTTTATAAATCCATCCCAAAACGCATCACGGCATGTATACGATCCAAGGGACATTTAACAAAGTACTAAAGGTAAGCGTTTGTTTTGTTTTTGTTGTATTTGGGTGACTTTTATGTTGCAAGCGCGATAACTCTCAAATCACGTCCGCCATTTTTCCGCGAATACTTATGGCAGACGCTGTACTTGTGTACCAAGTTATATTGAAAACAAACAAAAACTGTAGGAGACGTATCATTTTGAAAGAATTTAACAGAAATTTCTATTTTTAGTAACAAAGGCAACACCGTTCAAGAGGGACGTAAAACAACATACAATCAATTAATCCGATGCTCCTTTTCTCATTAGTGCCGACATCGTACATCTTCCAACCGCGCTCAAAATGGCAGAAATTCAAAGCCCTGTCTCCTTGTAGTGAAAGTTTTCCAGGTCCTGAAACACTCTCATAGATAGTTGGCGGATGATCCATTGTAAGTTTGCTCTGAACCTTTTATTTTTCAATATTCTGAAAATAATAGAACCTGAGGAGTTCAGAGTAGCTCTGGCAAGATTACAGCGTGATAAGTTTAAAAATACACAGGTAAATGCAATTGAAGTGCAGAAAGAATGTTTTAGCCATATGGCTTCAAAACCCGAGAGAGAATGTCAAAAAAGGTATTTTTAACAAAACATTATATTGACTGTCTTCTCGGGCAACATGCATGTTGCCCGCGAAAACTGTCAATAATGTTGCGTGTGCACTTTGTTTTTCAATAAGCATTTGTACAAATGTTGGTCAGCAATGAATAATGGATGACCAAAGTTGGCTAGCGTTCAAATTCTGACAAGAACTGCAAAAAAAATGCATTTGTTAAGTTTATTGAAGTGCTGAGCAAGACGAACATTATCATGATTTTAAAATACTTAAAACATAAGAATTTTTTTTATACATTTTAAGAACTAACAATTAAATTGCAAAACAATTCCATTCACTAACATTATCTGAGATATTTGGGTGGAGACCGATACTGTATTTTTCTGACTGGAATATTGACTATATTTTATTTATATGAAAGTGTTTGGATGCACTATGCCGATATAGCATTCTGGGATTTCGACATAGAACATACAAATGATAATACTATTATTATTATGCTGTCTTTGAATAATGATCTGAAATGCAAGTTAAACATTTTTCTTTCATCAATTCAAATTGTTAAAGTGACACAGTAACGCAAATAAAACAGAACTGTGAACAACTGAATCATTACATATTTTTTAAAACTGAACACGAATCGTGAATGGAAAACGTCCGCCATTTTTGATCGGACTCTCGCTATATCTGAGGACCCCTATATAAAGCGGCTGACGTATTCACTGTTCAGTTTTATCAATCTTCTCCGGTGAAGACGGACGTATACTACACAGGACTAGGTAGCGACAAAAAATAACTGTATACTTCTAATGCAAGAAAGAAAGATACCAAGGAAGCTTACAATAACTACACTGACCACTACAGTAACAGAACAAAAACAAATACATGTGACTGCAATCAGATGTAAACAAAGGGAATACGAGATAAACAGCACAAAAACTGGTCTCCATTCCACGCCGATACCAATGACAATAAAGCAGTTAAGTGAAAGGAATATAATGGTATACTATTGCTGATGTCATATAGTAATGCCGAAGATTGCCTATGCCTATTTACGCGTCGTGTTGACGATTATAATTCTGAATTGTAACATTACATCCAGAAAACTGATAAGTAGGTTGGACAGCCTACTGAGGATTCTATTCCATATCTATGGCACACTTCAGAAGTGCTGCACCATCAATTTTACTCATTTCAGTATCTGGTTAAACAGAAAATATACAGTAAATGTAATTGATTGTTTGTTGTTTAACGTCCCTCTCTCGAGTTTTTCACTCATATGGAGACGCCACTACTGGCCGGTGGAGAGCTGCAAATTTTGTTCTATACTCGGCACTCGGGCCATTGAGCAGTGAGGGATCTTTTTTCGTGCCAGCACCTACTGCGACACGGGACCTCGGTTTATCTGAAGGATCGGTGTAGATACAATTATCCCTTTTAATCATTGCCTGCATAAATATTTACAAGTATCTTTAAATTAGAGCAAAACAAAAGGTCTTTTGAAAAAGAAAATTTATACAAACATATGCTTTCGATTGTACCTTAATTTCTTCTTTTACCATCACCTGGACAAAATGCACATAAATTCGACTAAATAGCTTTCCCTATGAGAAAAGAAACAACACTTGATTATTTCATCCATATACAGGCGCGGATCCTGAAATTTTTTCCGGGGGGGGGTCCACCCCAGTCAAAAAAAATCCAATCCCAGAAATTTCTTGACAAGCAAAAGAAAAAAAAAACAAACTCGCCCTAACGTCAAAAACCTATTTCATGGGGGGGGGGGGGTATGACTTCTATTGCCTCAAATTTTCACTTTTCATACCCATTTCACTCATATTCGCGTTTACCAGGGGGGGTCAGCGTTTTCCAGGGGGATCCATGGTAACTTTTCTCTTGTTTTAGTATATACATTTCTTAACCGGGAAAATTCCAGGGGGGGCCTGACCCCCCCCCCCCCTCTACATCCGCGCATGATATAGTATACTGCATTTTATAACTAAACAAATCATAGAAGTGTTTACATGCAAAATGTAACTTCAACAGTCATTACTACCATCTCTCTAAAACGGCAATGCATTGCTATACGGTGTTCCTTCTCACCACATCGCCAAACATCAGAAAGTATAAAACGCTGTTGCAAGACTAAGCATACACTCCAAAAAATCCGATCTAATTACTTCAACTCTGATAAATCTTCACTGGCTCCCAGTTGAATATAGAATCCACTATAAAATTCTTCTGTACACCTTCAAATCCCTTCGCATCTCCAGTCTACCCGCCTCGACCACTATCAACTTGTTCAAACCCACTGGTTCGTTTCTGTCTGTACCAAACCATGTGCTCATCACAGAAACTTTTATTTTGAGGAAGAGAGTCAATCACCTCCCCAGTGTCTTTTTTATCCATTCGCGCAACTAGGTGCGAAGGGGATATAGCATCGCGAATATGTGTATAGATCTGTGTGTGTTAGTTACAGCTTGTGGGCAAGATTTACCGAGAACCTTTGCATTAACCACTCTCAGCCTTTATATACTTGTGTGGCATTATAAAAGAAAGAAGCCTATCATTTTCAAATTAATCTATGAAATATTTCTTAAAATAAAGCGTTTTTACTACCTTCTAATCCTGGAATTTTATGTACGACTTCACAATGCTTACTTCCGCTTATTCGGGTTGCTTCAATAAACTGAAGTTTTATGTACGACTTGACAAATACCACTTCTGTTTTATCAACCTGGTAAATTCGGGTCTTTCATTTGCATATTGCCTGGAATTGGAGATATACTTACGTAGGCAAATTACTGAAACTAATACATGTAGCATACATGATACGTTTCTGCTAGGTATATATGGGAAATTGCCCAATTACGTATGCATCTTTTGCCTCCCCCTTCCCATTAAAATACTATGCAATTTGATTTTTGTTAAAGATAGACACTCCCACCACGATAATTTTGTGAAAAAAAATAAAAAGTGCTGAAAAACATTTTATTTTCTTCATCTTATTTTAAACTTTGCTACACCAAATTAGGTATTCATGTTATGCCCCTACCACGATCAAGACGCTATGCACTTTGCATTTTGTAAAAAAAAAAAAAACATGGATCAACAACAATACCCCCTAATAATTTTGTCAAAAGTAAGGGAGTTGATCCGAACCTTGCGGGTTCGAATCCCACTGTGGGTTGTGGAGACTGGTCCTTCGAATGAGACCGTATAAATCAAGGGCTCATGTCCCAGTAGATGCTGGCACAAAAAAGATCCCTCACTGCTCAATGGCCGTCAGTGCCTATTATAGGAAAAAAAAAATTATACAGCTCTCCACCAGCAAGCCTTCATATGAGCAAATAACTCCTTAGAGGGACATTAAACAAAATACGTTGTACTATCAATGTTTAAGTCACTCTAGAGAATTTATCTCCCTTGAGATATAGCCATTACTAGTGAACTTCCTGTCTCGAGGAGATGCTCCGCTTAGCGGTGCCCTTGTTGGTAAGTATAACTATTTCTCAAATGACGTGACGGGACAGAAAGGAGAACTTTACACTTCATACATTCGAGATTCTGAACTCTGTTTCATTTGTTATTCCTTGGTAATTCTTAGAATTTCAGAAGTCTGATTTCTCTCAAAACGTTCTCCATTTTCCGGTAGAATTTCTATATCCTCCACCTTCAGATGTTGACGTTTTTCTTGTCCCCGTCTACAGAAATATAGAACTATTTCAAAAATCACCTTATTCAGAAGTCCTTCGGGTGTAGAAGTGTTTAAAACTTGCTCATGCCATTAAAATCTTAAGTTTACCAGAATAACAGGATGGTGTCTGACACTTCCCTTTCCCTCTGCTCTGGTTTTAAGCAGTACGGTCAGAGACAAGAAGAGCAAATCCAAAAGTGAAGTCTCCGACGTCCGTCCGTCTGTAAACAAGTAGACTGCACAAGGTACTTAATTTTGGATATATGTTGATATCGATTAAGGGTGTTGCCATGGTTATTAAAAATAGAAATTTCTCAGACATATTTTCAAATTGCTATCCCTCCTACTGGTTAGACTAGTCGACTACACTAAAATATGACTCTGTGTATCGGTTGTCGAGAACGTTAAAGGTGCTGCCATTGGTCACTAAGAATAGAAATGTCTTTGATATATTTACAAAATACCACCTCTACAGTTTTCGTCTCAATTCAATATAACTTGGCACTCAAGTAGACCACGCTGCTAAGATACATTGTTCTGTGTTGATACGGCTGCTATGAAGTATAGAATTTTGTGTATGAAGGTAAACGTTATATAAACAGGTAACAGAATCAAAGTTATATACATAAAATTTCTTTCTTCTTTTTTTAAAAAAAATATATATACAACTCTTTTTATTTAACCCACTATATATATATATCAAACTCTTTTTTTTTAAAAGCACTATATATAAAACTATGTACAACTTGGTAAAATCAAAGTCTGCTCTAGAGTTGATCCTTACGTCGCTGGATCGAGCCCACTGTGGGATGTGGAGACCGGTACTTCGGATAAGACTATATAAACGAGGTCCCGTGTCGCAGTAGGTGCTGGCACAAAAAGATCCCTCACTGTTCAGTTTCCCTGAATGCAGTGCATAGGACAGAATTTGCGGCTCTACGCCGGCAAACGGTGGCGTCTCCATATGTGTGGCAAAGTTTCTATAGGGACGCTAAACAACATATAATTAATCAATTTCAATATCACCCTCACGAAACCTCTTAACCCGCTTGGATACAATGGTCTTCTGTCATCAGTTTCAACATTAAACATGTCATCCCTCTCCTTTGATGGAACGTGCATCACTTTTCAATGTGCATTCTATCTACATGACGATCTGAACCTCTTGTGATAAATCTGACGTCTTTTTTCCGACCTGGTAGGGTCAAAAACTGGTTAATCTAGGTGATGTTCCTGGTTTTTCTCCTTGGAAAATAAACATATAACTCCTCGTCAGGTTCGACTTTTTACAAATCAATTTGCGGTCTGAATAATGTATTTGTCTAGGCATGCACTGATGCATTGTGTTTCTAACAAATAAGTGGATATTCTCAAGACGTTACTGCAACTTCCACTCCCATTGCCTGGTGTGTCCTTTAAGGTAGCTTCTCATACTTGAGATCCAATGGAACAGTAGCTTTTCTTCAAAACATCATCATGTTCAGTGTGAGTGCACATCCTAGTCATTAAGATGATCATTCACGAAAGCAATGAGCATCGTTGTGAGCGTTCTGTTGAAACGCTCTACCATTCCTTTACACTGCTGATGATACGGACCTCTAAAACATCAGAGGTGGGAGCAGGCGCCATGGAGGAGTGAGCATCCCTTGCTGACCGGTCACACCCGCCGTGTGCTTCTTGTCATGATCGGGAAATAACGGAAAAGTCCGTCGTCAATTCAGGGTAAAAATAATTAACTAACAATTAGTACGAAAAATGTCAGTCAGCATTTGACTCAATCGGAATGTACCACAGCTTGTACTCCAAATCTTATGAAAGCCCCCTCTGCGATCTTTGCTGCAACTGTCGACAATTCCATATTAGATATTACAAAACATTCAGTCCACTTTGTAATTTCAGAGTCAGGAGGGCTATTAACAACAATTTTAAGGAATGTTTTGATGTTTTGATGTTGAAACAGTAAAAGAATATGTTAGGAACATATGGTTAGTGTAATACTTTGAGATGACAGTTTAAAAATATGGAGAAAAAAATCAAGAAACAGCGCACTTTTTGTGCGCAATAAGCATACAGTTTTTTTTCAATGGGCGGCACTGTAGTTGTCTGGTCTAATAAAATATGGATCCGGGTTAGAATAGGTCCTCAGTACCCCCTTGCTTGTCGTAAAAGGCGACTAAATGGGGCGGTCCTTCGGATGAGACCGTATAAACCGAGGCCCCGTGTCACAGCAGGTGTGGCACGATAAAGATCCCTCCCTGCTCAAAGGCCGTAAGTGCCGAGCATAGGCCTAAATTTGCAGCCCTTCACCGGCAATGGTGACGTATCCATATCAGTGAAATATTCTGGAGAGGGACATTAAAGAGTAAACAATCAATCAATCTAACAAAATACTTTTTTCAAAGAGCTACAGTTCTGCAGCTAATTAATATGTAGACAGAACATCCATCCATATATCGGACAAGCTGTCATTCAGAATCTTATAGGTCCATTAGCCATCTGAGTGAGCTACGGTACAAAACTTAAATTGATGACCATACAAGCAATGCCGAAATTATTTCAGAGTGAACACCAGCAAATGCTTTCTGTCGATCTGTCTGTCGGTCCACCAAGTTTCCGTTCATTTTATTCACTACCGTTGCACATACTGAAATGAAATTTGGTGTACAGTATCTAGGTCAAGTGTAGTTTTGAGTACAATCGAGCTTTTTTTTACCCTTGGACCAAGAAAAATTCCAATAGACGAAATTCACATTCCTAAGAGTTATCTCCCGTTGTTACGCTCATTTTTCTCACTTTGACCTTTGTAAGTTAACTGTTAATAATTTTAAATCTTCAAACATTATCAGACAATTTCGATCTGTATTGTATTGCCAGATTATGGGGCAACTTGAAAAACAATGAACATATTCATGCAGATTTTGACCCATAAAATTCGTAAGGTTATAGAGTGAAAAATAGAAAACAGTGCCTTACGCCGTTTGACCCCGCAAAGGGGAATAACTTTTGTAAATGTGAAAATCGTCTATTATTTCCAGTTTCCGTTCATTTCCTCTGCAGCGTTTGCACATACTGAAATGAAATTTGGTATACAGATCAGTCATGGGATTATCGTACCATCACATATTATATACAAATAACCACCTAGTGATATGTGTTGCTTTCCTAACTTTAATTTTATGTAAGGAATACCTGTCTTATTTTTCGATTTCATGATGTGATCGATCGATTGGGTTGCGTGATAATTTGCATAAAAGCCGAAAATTATCACGCAAGCCAATCGGTTGATCATTGTCATGAAATTGAAAAACGTCCCTCTCGAGAATATTTTACTCATATTGAGACCCCACCACTTGCCGGTGGATAGATGTAAATTTCTTCCTATACTCGGCGCTTAGGGCCAATGAGCAGGGAGGGATCTTTTTCGTGCCAGCACTATCTGCGACAAGGGATCTCGATTTATACGGTCTCATCCGAAAAACCTATCTGATTCTCTATGTACCACAGTGGGATGCGAACGGGCGACGTAAGGATCAACTCATTACTTCGCGACTCTTGGAGCAGACGCTCTTAGATAACCACTGAGCCACACGCACGACATGGGTTGTGGTTTGAATGATGTTCAGGTTGCTGAGCTATTTTGCTTGGACAATATACATATAAAGAATACTTTGGCGTTCTTGAAAGCCTGATACAACTTCTTTTAGGCTCAAGTAATCTTAAAGAATGTAAAAGAATAAGTTAAGCTATTACTAGTATGCGAGATTGATTGATTGCTTGATTTGATTTATTTAAATGAAAACGTGAAGACTTAAGTCCTAATATTTAAAGATTAAGAAGTTTGCGTTGCTTTATTAGTTCTTCGGGGATGGTAGGCCTTATTTACACATGTTCTTTAAAATTAAAATGCAAACAATTGTCCTTACATGTCTCGCAAACCTTTTGGAGAATGAATATTATCCAGTCTTCTGCAGATGGAGTCAGTGACGCTGTCTATTCACCGGGGTACGCTGGAAAGCAACATCCCGTTCAAGTCTCCACATTCCGAAAAGAGATCCTTTTGCAAGATACTTAACAGTCATAAGTACCTATAATTAAAGTTTTATTAGTGCACATACACACCCTCTCTCTCTCTCTCAGACACAGTCCCGCACACAAAAGCCAATCGGGAAAAAATCATTCTTAGAAGAATTATAAAAGTTGTAATTTTATGCGCCCGGATCAACAGATCGGGGCGCATATTATTTTTGTCCTGCCGGTCTGTTGTCAACTAACATAACTAATGGAATAAGTGAAATTATCTCTCCCTTACTCTCTCTCTCTCTGATTCTTCTTTCCTGGAGAAAGGATGCTTTGGCATACTAGCATACATGGTAACTGAAAGTCTTCACTTCACGCCTCTATATTGCTGCAATACAATGTGCAATGTGGTAATAAAAGAAAGATAACTCTACCAAAACAAATGCTAATTGTCAAGACTCGGACTTCGTACTAATTTTACACCTGCATGGTTGTTGACAAATAAGTTGAAACAATGGCTTCGTCTTGTCGTCCTCTGCACATCTGAGTCCAGGAAGACTCGAGGTAAACGACACCTTTTGATTACTTCTGCGTCATTAAGGTAATCGAAAGGATTCGTCCGATTTTAAAAAATCCTCTCTTGTTGAATGTTTTAGCATCGACTGCAAGGATGCAATCTTTGTTTAGGCTCTCGCAAGTCAGTTTAAGAGTGCCCTTGACTACTCGTAGACTAACGAGCAACTGGTAAAACGCAAATCGAAACTCTTAGTGAAACGCACTTACGTGCTATAGGTTCAAGTTGACATCTACGAGGTACGACCCTGAAGCGGTCGATAATAACGATAACATAGTACCTACTGTCTAATGCTGTCCCTGAAATGAAAGGCAATTTAGGAAAAACGACACTTTCGGTTTTGGAATAAACAATTAAAATTTCAGAAGGATAGCCCTTTTGGAACATGATGAAATGTAAACAAGAAGTCTGTGAGCCAATGCTCACTAGAAATACCCCCGCTCTAATGTGAATATACACTATCATGTTGATATACGCAAGACGTACGGATAGTAGGAAGTTGGCATCGGATTTGCATAAAAATGAATCCCATCGTATGGCATGCTTTAGCAAAGAATGTGCTAAAATTTCAAGCATCTGCGACGAGTTCTGAGAAACCTGCGACGAAATATTTTTTTTATGCATGGTACAGAAAAACAGGAAGTTGACATTGGATTTGCACGAAAATGAATCTCACCAGTTGGCATGCCTCAGCAAAGAATGTGCTAAAAGTTCAAGCATCTGCGATGAATAGTTGCTGAGAAAAATGTGACCAATATTTGTTACAGACTGCGAGGGTGTCGGTTATACATCCTGATGAACTGATCACCATACGATAGGTTTCAAATTCATTATGAAATCGAAAAGAAATATGTTATCCATTTATGACGTAATGGTTATTCAAAAAGAAGACCGCATAACTTCGGACGTTTTCTACAAAAGAACAGATACCAAGCAATACCTGTCACCCAGGAATAAATTATTCCATACAATTTCGCCAGGCGTCCTTGTACAATAATTTCCGATGCGTAAATGGAATTTCGTCATATAGCATGAAAAGCACTACTCCCTAAAAGATATTGTTCTAGATGGTTGATTCAAAACGGAATAAGCAAAGCAAATTTCACGAAGCAATTTTTCTACAAAAGAACAGAAACCAAGCAATACCTGTCACCCTAGGAATAATATATTCCTATGGCTTTCCATATATTCCATACAATTTAGCCAGGCGTCTTTGTACAATAATTTCCGGTCGATGCGTGAATGGAATCTCGTCATATAGCATTAGAGGAACTACGCCCTCAAAGATATTGTTCTAAATTGTTGATTGAAAATGGAATAAGCAAAGCTTAAGCAAAATTTCACGAAGCAAAGGGTCTTCTTACAGTGAAAAACTAGAGGTACTGTGAGCACTGAGCGCCCATGTGATTAAAATGGCAAAGTCCATGTTTTGCACTTGGAGACCCGAAATAAGTGTCATATCAAGAAGTAA
>NW_026924546.1:0-23737 GCF_032062105.1 Saccostrea cuccullata | reverse complement strand
CACAATGTTGCCATGGTTACTAACAATAGAAATTTTTCTGTTAAGTTCTTTCAAAATGCTACTCCTCCTACAGTTTTGGTCCGATTTCAATATAACTTGGCACACAAGTAGACTACACTAAGATACATAATTCTATGCATCGGTTTTTACTTTGATGAGCGGCAAGGATCATTTTTCTAATTATTGCTGTTTTAAAGTTTCCCAACTGCAACTTTTCTCTTCCTTTGCTCTAAGCATAAACCAGTAGAGCTACAGTCTCGACAGAGACTTCTGGTTTGTCGGCAAACTGTAACCTTGGCCATAACTTTTGAACGAAGAAAGATGGAGACTTAATATTTGGCATGCATACTCCACTAATTAAGCCCTTTCACATGACATCAAGGTCAATGACTTGGTGACCTTGAGTGTGTCCTATATGCTGAAAATAGTTTTTTTTAATCTTCACCATTACTTTTGAACCACGGGAGATTAGATACTTCATATTTGATATGCATTCTCTACTATTCAATTTCTTTTATATGACACCAAGAACAATAATCTTGACTGTGACGTATATGCTAAAAATATGTTTTTTTTAATTTTGTTGCCGCCGGGCGCATAGTGTTTCACAAAAACACCTTTTTAATACTTTGAAGAGGGTGGTTATATAGTTTAGTCTATCACTGTGAGTGACAATGACCTATATGAATAATCACGTTTTCCATGTCTCTTGCTCTTTTCATTTTTTTTTTAATGATGACAAAAAATTCCTGTTGGATTTTCCGTTTTTAATGTAATATTCAATATTATTTGACAATGCAATACAAGTATGGAAAAGAAATGTTTTGAAATGGTATCATAAAAATACAAATTCAATAGCATTTAAAAGAGGCCTGAAAATGAAAATATAATTTAAAAAGTCAAAGTTGAATATCTGTATACATGTATTACCTGAATGGCATTTTTAGAAAACTAGTGTCACAGTAACAGGTTGAGGAGATCTGGAGGTGTTTAGTGTTGTGGACTTTGCAGAAGTTCATGCAGTTGGATCTCTCTCCCTGTAGAGAAGAACTGTATGTAGGCATATTGCGTGGACCCTGAGGTCCACGCAGTAAATATATAAGCGAGGTTACACAGGATGCCCTGGGCAAACGACAGGCTACGCATGCGCGAGAATGCTATAGAGTTCACACCTTAGGTAACTTGCCCGTAGAATAATTCGCCCTATTCGAATTAAAATATGCCATTCATTGGCAAATCCCGCTTTTAAATCTGCATATCGCATTTACATATTCATTGGCAGATCCGATTTTCTCTCTTTAACATATACTTTTATTCTAAACATTGATTCTATGGTACAAGCATTTTAAGAAGTTACAGTATATATAGATACATGGAACTTAACAACTTGAATGAAAAACGTCACTCAACGAACAGAGATAGATTTTAAAAGATAGAGCAAGTTTTCACCAGCATTAGTTTTGTGAATCAAGGCTCGCAAAATAATTTAAAATTTCGGCAATCTAAATATCGTTTGATGAAGGTCCGTAGCAACGGCTTTTAATTTGTGTGTGTGTGTGGGGCGGGGGGGGGGGGCTCCGACAAAAAAAATCTGCGTAGTACAGAACTGTGCTACTCGTGAGTCATCACATCTCTATTTTTCCCATGATAACTTTCTTCCGTATAAATCCAGAACAGGTGTCAAGTCCCAGCCAGTATGAGATACACGTGTCAAAATAACCCAATTGTTTTTAAACTGACAAAACTAAAGGTCGCTAATCAGAGATAAAATTTCCCAATTGTGCTTTGAGACTACAATCAGTTATAAGTAGGCAGATCATTGTAGAATAAGTGAACAAACCCTACATGAATATTCCCTACACTT
This sequence comes from Saccostrea cuccullata, assembly GCF_032062105.1. Classification (NCBI taxonomy): domain Eukaryota; kingdom Metazoa; phylum Mollusca; class Bivalvia; order Ostreida; family Ostreidae; genus Saccostrea; species Saccostrea cuccullata. The sequence continues at coordinate 21,873 of NW_026924546.1, read as the reverse complement.
AGAAATTTTCTTAATTGAATTTCAGTTATAAAAAACATGCATATGGTCCACGTATTGCAGTCCTTTTTTAAAGGACAGCAACTTGTTTTACTTATGAGAGGTAAATGTACCTGAACATCCATCCTTTATAAAATTGTTAATACATACATGTAAAACTCCATAAGAATCTCTGAGCCTTGGGCTCCAATACAGTAGTGAGTCCATCCTTAATGGGACAGAAAGAAATTGTTAGTGAGGTGAAATAAAGGCAATTTTTGGTTAACAGGATACATCTATAAATGTATTATTTTTGTGTTAAAAGACATTTTCAGAAGACAGACGGATTACACAATGCTGAATTTTTGTAGTAGTAGATACTGAGTGAGAGATACATTATGTAGCAATGGATAGCTTTGTGTGTTCTTCACCAGAGTACCATCCGCACAGTTTGTCAGCATAAAGCAGCAGTCATAGTTTTCTCATGTCCCAGTCAGACACCTTTGAAACATTTGTTTTAACTCATAACAATGCTGTACTAAATTATTTATATTATTTTATAGTAAAGTATTGTACATTTCTGGAATTTTTCCCCATAGGTTTAACCATAATGTTTAGTAACTTTTTACTAAAAGTCTTGTATTCTTATATTCAGCATTATTACATTGTGTTTTTTGTGTACCCTATTGACATCCTCCCCCTGAACTCCAGGAAATGTGGCACAAATTTCCAGGATTTCCTTCACTGTCAAGAGGGAGTTGAAGGCATCAAACTGAGGACAGTGTCCCGTGTCTTGATAAACTTTTACCATGTCTGTCAAAATGCTTCAAAAGAGTAGATGAAATTTTTCATCTGAATAAAGTAAAGATTAGCAGAAACAAATTGTAATGGATGACATTTAAAGAAATTTCTTTATTACCAGTAAATGTACAGTATAAGTGCTCGGTCATATCATGTGATTCCTGCACAGGGGTTCTTAAAGGATATTTCAATATCTTATTTCTCAAACTTTTTATAGGAAAAATACAATGTAGTTAGTTTTTGGCAAGAAAATGATCATGAACACAATCAGAATGTTATTTGTAAGAATGAGATAAAAATAACAATAAAATTATAAGGAAGTATTCAACATATTCGTTTATATTAAAACATATTTAGTGTAACTGCACTTGAAGTGCATTGTAACAGAAAATTTTAAAATATTCAATAAATAATCTTGATTTAATTCCATTGGGTTCAGTTACTGGCTTAAAATACATGTATAACGGGTGTTTCACAAGTTAGACAAAGTTGTCCGGTATTCACACAAAGAGGTACCTTAGTGAGAATCTTGAGTGTGAAGGTGTCATCCTTTGCTTCCCCTGAATTAATCTTTTTCCTCTCTGCTGCTACATTCTTATAGTCATTGCTTAGATGCTTGTAGGTAGGTGTCAATGACCAGAAACACATCCTGTGCTACAAAAATACTCTCATTTTCACCAATGTATATGTACTTTTTCATGCAGTAATCAGCGTTCAGTTCAATTTTGTTTATATGTCTGTCAACATTTGTTAATTTGAGAATAAAAAACAATTGATTTATAAAAGATAATTTTATTTATGTTTTTTTATCCTCATTTAATAATGAATTTAGGAAGATACATGTATATTTGTTTATGCGATTTGACTTAATTGCTAAAAATACTTGTATATGTACATTATATGCAATAGGTACATATACATCAGGGTTAAGTATAAAGCCCCACTGTAAAAACAGAAGCTTGCCATGGTATTACATAGAAGTTGTACTCACTCAGTAGGGGGGGGACAACTGCAATAAAAAATGTCATGGACAACAGAATTCCCCCCACTAAGTCAGACTCAAATGGACTTCTGACAATTGTTTAACCTGAAAAGAGAGAAAAGTTAGTGCATATTTCTGCAAAACATTCATAGATGGAATGTATGTCATTTGGATTCGTATAGTTCATATTGTGAAACACTAATTTTGTGGAGGATTATTTTTTTTTCATGGTATGCGGAGATCCAAGGATTCATCTTCCCCAAAAATGTAAAATTTCAAAGTATACAACAAAATAAAAATAACATAGTATTGACCATGAAAGGATGAGGTGACTTGCGGCCCCCGGTATATTGACAAAAAATTAAATGTCTAAATTTTACTCAAATTTTGTATGTAACAAATCACTGATATGTGTACCTTTATAGAATACTATTTATAACAAAAATAGAAAAAAGTTTTGCAAGATATTGATCTTTTATTTGGGTAGGGGTATCATGTTTACATCCAATTCCCATTGCATTTTAACCCCGCCCCACTCTTTGCAGCCCTTTAAAAATACGAGCGCAGGTAGGTACAATTTTCTCCTTTGGCTGGTCACTGCATTTTATTGATATCTACCTATATGTGAAAGGAGAAAATTGTACCTAACTGCGCTCACAAGCTATTTTTTAAAAAACTGTAAAATCTAGCTGGCCTTCCCATTAAAAACAGATCGACGGAACTAGATTTTCTGACGTAAGAATGAATTCATATGCTAATCAAGGCACAGGCGATACTTTCTAACTGACCAATCAGCTAAATGAAATTCGTTACGAGTGAGCTACAAAAATACTATGGAAACATGCTTGGAATTTTACTGCTTTCCGATATTTTTTAATGCATTTGAGTCACCGATTAGACATGGGTCTGCATATTATGAACAGTCCCGAGACCGCAGTAGAATTTATATACGTAAACAAACAATTGATAAATATACATTAGTTGAAAGTTTTGTAGCGTGTTTGGTGAGCAATTCGCTAGGCCTACACGTATTCCCGAGTATCAGTGAATACAAGTTTTATGTGCATTTCTTGTCCTAAAACCGTAAATGCTGAAAACCATGCGCATTATTATGTATAAACAACCTTGGTTGACCATTATAAAAGTTTGTAATGTAGAAAAGGGTAACAGGTAAATTGACCTCAACCACGTGTCTGTGATAAAATGTAAACGTAGTAAACCAGCATGTTTTGTTGTTCTGTCACCGGATTGGACAATAACTATGTGTGAAAAGATAACAATAGCCATATAAGGTCTTCTCGAACACGCATATCCCTCTATTATACTAAGACCCGCCCATTCTCTTACTATAAAAGAACATATTCTCACAAACCTGGCCGAATTTAGTTGTTATAGGGTCTAAGAAATCAAAGATAATGCATTATTCCTTATAATTAAAATGTGTCTGAACTATTGAAACTATTCAAAAGGTGCCGTGTGTATTCACTCATGTTTTAAAAATACCAACATCATTGTAGATTTAATATGATTCGTCGTGGAAAAAGGGGCCCCAGGTAGCAGTTATGTCACATCATCCTTTAATTTCCTTGAACCAAGACCATTTTTTTCGATCATGAAATTTGATCCACACCTTATAATTATGTGATTTTACAGTAATTCTAAGTTGTGTAATGTAAGTACCGTGTACAGCTGCAGCATCACAGACACTGATTGTAAGCCATATCCATCAGTCCTTTCTCCAGACCATAGTGAGGGAACACCAAGGAAAATCGTTTCAAACATTTGTTTATATTCTTCAATTCCTGCAAAATTTAATAAAGAGCAATTTCAATTTATTTGACTCTGTGTTATACGTGGATTTTGCAAAAGAGTATTTTTAAAGTATTATTATATTAAGTGAAATGATATTGACATTTTTTTTAAAAACTGTATTTCTAATAGAAAAAAAATGAAAGTAGTTTACCAGGGAGATGAAAGGTCAATAAAAGGCAGTCCATGTGAGGTGATGATCTGAATATGGTACTGAAAATGAGTTTGATGGAAGTTGAGGATTTGAAGTTTTAATTAAATCCAGTGCCCTGCCATGAAAATGAGTTATTTGTTTCATGATATTAAGACGGCTGTGTTGTCTTAAAAGAGCTTGGAAGAATGGTGTATTTGCATCAATGTTGAAATCTCCTAGTAGCAGTACATTTTGAGTTGCTGGTTGAATGCACTGAAGTAGAGCGGAAAAATCATGCTGGAATTATGAATACAATTCTGACGGGGGATGATATACAGCTACAATAGTAATAAAAATTCCCTTGGTAGACATATCAATAGCAAGAGCTTCACAATTTTCTGTGCTTGGAACGTCATGAAAATTTACGTCAGTGATGTTCTCTGAAATGTTAATTCCCAGTCCGTGTTTTGTGTCCTTGATGAAAAGTTTATAGCCATTAATTGCACAACAGTTTTCCACCTGTGAAATATGGGTTTCTGACATGCAAAAAAACCCTAAAGTTTGTAAATTGCTTGGTCTCATCTTAAATCTGCAGAGTGTTTTACAAGTGATCTCATGTTTAAGTGTCAAGTACTTGTATGGAGGAAGCTCAGTAATTGGGTATTTCCATGTAAGAGAGGACTCTATTCTCATTCTTTCCATTTCATCAGCTGCATATTGATTAACTTTTATATCTGCACTAGAGAAGTTAACAATTTTAATTCCCTTTCGTGAAGTTGCTCTGTTTAGCATAATGTATGCTAAACCTTGGGGAGAAGATAATTTCTTAGGCTTTGTGAAGTCTGCAACTATATACTGGTAAGTACTACCTTGTGACTTGTGTGCAGTGAGTCCATAAGCCAACACTAAGGGAAACATTTGTCTTTCAACTGGTACTGGGCACTGTGATCCTAGAAGAAACCTCACAGTTATTGCTTCAATTGGGACTGTATGTCTCAAGTGCAGTGGTGATTTTTTTTTTGGACTGGCCAACAACACAATTGTCAAATTCTAAATAAATTTTTCCACTTTATGGATTATTTTCTGGTATGTGAAATTTTGCAACTCTTCCAGTTACGCCATTTACAAGGTGATCAGCAGTGTCATATTTTTTAGTAAGCATTAAGCGTGCTCCTTTGGCAAATGTGAGAGAGGATGGTAAGCCTCCTGTCTGATAAATATTGTTTGACATCACAACAACTTCTGGTGTATTGGTGTTTTAATCACGTTTAGAGTCTTTCGCAGTCACTGTAATGTGTGGCAGAGGAAGGCAGTTGAATTTTTCATGATTATATTTTGAAAGTTGGTCATATATAAATGAACAAAATCTAGCGGGAATTGTGAAAAGTCTGTTTTTTTCCTATTCCTTTAGGGACTGTATATCTGCTGCTGTAGTATGTCCTGTACGAACTGTGGATAATATTTCTGCAAAGAGAGGGTCACCTTTTTGCCTAACTATTTCTGTGAGTTCATGGAACTGAAACAAGTCTTGCAAAAGTGATCCTGCTACTTTTTGATGGATGTCTGAACACAGGTCAGTCTCCAACAGGATTAAGCTGCATGAGATCACCCACAGCTAAAATAGAAATTCCTCCAAAAGGTACACTTGACTGCGGATTCTGGAATATGCTTTGCAGTGCAAGATCTAAATAATGCAAAGAAGTTCCCCCAAACATGGAAATTCCATCAGCAATGATGACTTTCAAATTTTGATACTTACATCTTAGAGTATTGAGTTTCTCAGCACTTATTTTCTTGTACTGAAATGACTTTGACTTCTCACGAACTGGTAATGAGAATGCAGAATGAAGTGTTGTACCATTGGTATTTGAGGCAGCTTTACCTGTGGATGCAGTCATGAGAACATGAGGTTTTTCAGGATCGTGTCCTGGTTCACGTAGTGCTCTAACAATTCCTTCGTATATGGTATTATCAGTGTGTGTTTTTCCGACTCCTCCACCACCACTAAGGAAGATATAGAAAGGTTTGATTGTTTCATTAGAGATACTTTTAAGTCTTGTTTGTGTTGCCCAGTTAAACATAAAGTCAAAGAGGTATCTTTGCTTCTCATTCAGGGATTGAACCATGTTGTAAAACTGTGGGTCAGAAGCAGTATGTGTTTTTGAAATTGTGAAGGACAGAGGTTGAGTCTTTGGTGTACTGGTAATATTGTCATGTGGTAATTGTATTACTTCTGGCCAGTGAAATTCTGCTGCCGATCCAGTAAGGACAAATGTGTATGGTCCTAACTGTCTCAGTTTTGCCAACATATCCATCTGCATTTGTTGCCAATACTGTGGTGTACCACGAACATTTTTAAAGGTTGCATATAACTGATCTTGTTTCAGGAGCCTATGAAATCTTGTTGGGTCTTTTAAGTGCCCTACAGAAATATCTTCAAAATAAGACTTTCTTGTTGCAATTGATATAGTATTCTGAACATTGGTTTTCTCAAGTAAATCTAAGATTTGGAAAATGTATTCAGGACACTCTGCAAATCTTGTGTCTTTACTCAAAAGTCGAACATTTGCATATTTCTTTAATGAGAGCTTCACTTTTCTGTTAACGTTTAGGATGTTTTTTCCAGTAGGGAATAAATGTGGAAAAGCTAATGCCTCCCAGTTTGGCTCCTTAAAATCAGATGTAGGTACCTGGCCTTCTGCTGGAGCAAGATTCAAAACATCATTTGTTCCAACTTGTGGTCCATCAATTGGCTGAAAACATGTGACAGAGTTTAATGCTGCTTTTTGCTGCATATGTTCATTGATCTCCCAAGGTGAATGTGCATCAATCTCATCTTCACTAGCTGATTGAGAATTTCAGTAGTACCCAAATCATGTATCTTTTGGTCAGTGTTTTCTGTGACATCATCTGTTGGTGTAATCTTTGTCCATAATTCAGGATTTTCATCAGTCCATTCTCTGTTTATAATGACATCTGAGTAAAATGGTGAATGGTTCTTTAAAAACTTAATAGCTGCATTTACAATTTGAGGTCGGATACATTGTTTGAATAGCATGTTTATCTGAAAGTCTCCGTTTAAGCGCTAACATTATTATATGTGAGTCAGATGTGGCTCTAGGTAGACAGTTTGTGACCTTTGTCAGATCAGCAGGAACTAACACAACTTGTCCATATAACCCATGTTGAGCTCCTTTGTGCAAGGCCACAATTTTCATGAATGGTAAAATCTTGGATACAAGCTGAATTTCCAATGAACATAATGAATTAAGTTGTGCAGGAATAGGTTCAAGAGATAGTTGGTTGGCTTGGCACTGTGGTGGCATGGATCCCTTTTTCAGATATTTATGGCACTGTTTACAAATCCAGATATTTTCAGCAAAAGGCACATGAAGTGCACAATACTGCTGCAATTCCCATTCACACAAAGTTTTTTATAGTTGATTTTCTTGAAATGCATAACATTACTTTTATATAACGTTCGACAGCATGATACACATGTAAAATCTGGACCATTCCTTATGGACAAACTGTAATATGCAAATTGCAACATCTATTTCATGATTCTCTCTACTTTTTTTCTTTCGATTTTTGTTTTGTTGTTTCTGTGTTTCTTTCTGTTCTTCACTTAATTTTGATCTTTGTTATCTATACTGTTGTTTGTTGTGTTGTTTCACCATTATTTTTCTTTCTTTACCAAGTTGCTCTCTCTGTTGTCTGTGTTGTTGATTGTTTTGTTGTTTCACTTTTTCTTTTTTTTCTTCATTAAGTTGTTCTCGTTGTTTTCTATGTTGTACTTTGTCTTGTATTTTCAGTTTTTCTTTTTTGTCTTTAGTGAGTTCTCGCTGTTGTCTATGTTGTTGTTTGTTTTGTTGTTTCAGATTTACTTTCTTTTCTTCAGTGAGTTGTTCTCGCTGTTGTTTGTGTTGAACTTTGTCTTTTTGCTTTAATTTTCCTTTTTTTCTTCAGTGAGTTGTTGTCGCTTTTGTCTATTGTCTATGCTGTTGTTTGTTTTTTTGTTTCAGACTTTCTTTCTTTTCTTCAGTGAGTTCTCGCTGTTGTTTGTGATGAACTTTATCTTGTATTTTCAGTTTTTCTTTTCTTCTTCAGTAAGTTGTATCGCTGTTGTCTATGCTGTTGTTTGTTTTGTTGTTTCAGACTTTCCACTTCTGTTTCAATTAGTTGTTTTCTTGGTTTTCTTTGATTTTCTGTATTCTTCTGTCTGAAAATTTCTGTCTCCTTTTTAGTTAGAGTATCTGTCTTTTTTTTGTGTTGCTGGCTGTCTTGGCATTTTATTTGAGCCTTTTCTTGAATCATCAAGTGATTTCCTGTGCTGTTCGTGTCTTATTTTGTCTTCTAGCTTAATAACTTTTTTCTCAGATTGACTTAGGTTCTGTCTATATTGCCTTTGTCGCTCTTTGTCAAGTCTTTTAAGTTGTAATTTTTTGGTGTCACTTAATTTTTCTCTGAATATTTCCTGTCGATGCTTGTTCTTTTCTTTCTGATGTTGATGTAAATACTCTTTTTGTGCGATAACATCACAGTAAGTTTCCATTTGTATGGGGGATTTTATGGTTTCACAGTTGATTACAGGAAATGATTTGATTTCTTGAAGTAGTACACAACTTCTTAGATGTTCACGGGCTTGCTGTATATCAAAACTCATTACAGTGCAATCTTCTCCTAGAAAACATGAAAATGCATATGCTATGGACATAATGCCACAAATTGGTAAAGATGACTGCTGAGTTACTCTTTTATAAAAAAAAAACTTTCTGCATAGATTTATGTCCATACAGCAATTGCACCTGAGGAAGTACTTGTTGGAAATGTATTTCAGACATTATAGAGCCATACACATGTATTTCCTGTAGATGTGGGAGTTGACATGAAGTTATCCAGTGTCCTGGTAGAGGATGAAAATTTATAGCAAACTGATCCAGAGGTATAACTTCTTTAGGAAGCAGACTTTGATTGGAGGTGGCAAAAAAGTGCAATTCCGCAGGAGTGTAGTATCCAATATACTTAGTTTGTGTTATTTTGTTGAATGTTCTCATTAAGTGAATAGCAAATTCGATGACATCATCAGGAATTTCTGTATTATCATTTCAAATTAGTATAGAAATTTTCTGTGGATCTAAGGAATAATCTGTCGGTTTGATTCGTCTGGAAAATTTTTCAGGGGGTCCACCATTTTCCTGAAAAGCAGAATATTTGTTCACCTTTTTTGTTTATGAATGGCACATTTTTTAAAATTAATTTCATTAAAAAAGCAAAATTGGATTTGGAATTTTACCAGTGATTTTCTTTTTCGCTCCCGATCCTTTTGTTTTCTTTGCCTATAAGACCTTTGCTTTGTTCTTGGCATTATCTACAATATATTTATTAATAAAGATTGTGTAACAGGTCATGGAAGGAATAATTATGCAATTTCCTTGAAATGAAAAGAATTACTCAAACATAAACCTTATGACTACATATGATCAGAAATGTGTCCATAGGACATAAATGCCCAGCCTTGGATTCATTAGTAATGGAACTTGAAAATTTTTATGTGTATGAAGTTTGAGCGCCAACTTTGAGGGAAAAAAAACATTGAATAGTTTCTGTAGAACTTCATGAGCTTAATACACAATATATACTATTGAAAGCTAATTGGGCTTTGCAAAGTTTTATAAAAACATGTGGAACATTTCGTTTGGAATTTAGCGATACAAAATTTTAAGAAAAGGTGAGGTCAATTCAAATGAAAGGTAAAGTTTATAAAATGTCAATGCACTTGAATTGGTTTAATGAATATGTATCCATATACCAGTTCGCAAATTGAAACTTGACACAAATGAAAAGGATTCTGAATAATATAAATCAAAACTCTTCAGAACATACTGTTCAATATCAAAATAATGAAAAAAAAAATAAATTAAAAACATGATTATTACACAACATGTAACATACTGTTATCCATATTTATATAAGTTTACAAGTTGTGATCAAAAGTGCATGAAAATATGCTTCGAAAAAGTCAAAATCATATAATGCACAATGGAATAAATATAGAAATACATGTATGAGTACATGTATTACTTATATTACAATTGTTCACTGTGTGAACAGGTCTTTCTGAATAGATCTATCAGTATCAGTCAGAGCTTCAGCATCCTGTTCCTGATGTTCTAAACTGTTTGTTTTTCTTTTGTGAATTTTTGTCTACTTCTGCCATGTTGTCATCAAGGGAGCTGAAGAAGGACTGGCTTGATGACAGCTCCTCCTTCAACATCTTACATTCAGATGTCATCTCATCTGTCTCCAGTCTTGATTCAGCAAGCTTCCTTTTGCATATGACGTAGTCTTTACTTAAGTTTACAAATCTGGCTTGTTTGTTTTTCAAAGATACCTCCACAATTTTTATATCCTTCATGATGTCAGACATATTTGTTGAAATAGAATCTGTGATGCTATTGATCATTTGTAACCTTTCGTCTGAAACCTTTCCCTCCTGTTTGATTTTGAAAGCCACTCCGGTGAGTTGCATAGCCAAGGAATTAGTGGACATTACAATTCTTTTCACGTTATCCATCTCCTTTTAGCTTTCCTGTATATATTGCTAATTGAAAACTGAGAATATGCTGATAGAGGCCAACATACATAATATTGGCTAATATCATAAAGATGCAAAATGCTAGTTTAAAATAAACGTGTTTTAATCATTTTTTAAACAATGTAATACGAATAATTACTTGAATTTATTGCAAAGAAATGCATGAAATGGTAAACAGAACGGTTCTTCATTAAAATCAGCCCTGTTCAGGCTTAGGTTTGGTAAAGCAACATGTATACAACGTCATGTGACGTCAGAGTCCTAGACGGCCCGAATATCACGTGCGGTTTGATGAGCCCGATCTAAATGAAAACTGAACAAGATGTGTTTGTGAAACACTAAGCGCCGGTGGCAACACTTTCGAAAAAGCTATTTTTAGCATATGGGTCACAATCAAGGTGACAATGCCATTGACCTTGGTGTCATTCATACCAAATATCAAGTCTATCTTCTATGATTCAAAAGTTATGGCAAAAGTTTTAATAAGCTTTTTTTAGCATATAGGTCACAGTCAAGTTCACAAGGTCATTGACCTTGGTGTCATCTGAAAGAGCTTTATTAGTAAAATATGCATACTAAATATGAAGATTTATCTTTCATGGTTCAAAAGTTACGGTGATGGTTAAATTTGACAACAGACAAACATACAGATAAACAGTCAAAAAGACAGGACAAAAAAAATATACGCCCCGGATCTATCGATCCAGGCGCATAAAAAGTATTTGTGCTTGCCCTAACGGTTGTACATGTACCGTCAACATATTTTTTCCTAATTATTTCCCCCGGAATAAAATGAAATTCCATTTGCCAATGGAAACTCTGTGCAAAGTTTGGTTGAAAGTGGACAGTGGTTTTGGAGATCTTAAGAATTTGAAAACTTAAAGGACAACAACAGACAATGGAATAGTTTGGATCAGAAAAGCTCACTTGAGCCTCAGTAGTTATCAGGTCTGGTACAACCACTAGATTTAGCAACGTACCTTGATATTCCTACTTAGCTTTATTTACCTACCTGAAGTAATTTTATTTAGCTACCATGTCTATTTATATAACAAGATGTGTTGTGAAACACTAAGCGATACAAAGTTCGGCAACAAAGTTCAACAAACTTATTTTTAGCATATAGGTTACAGTCAAGGTCATAAGGTCATTTACCTTGGTGTCGTTTGAAAGCACTTAATTAGTGAAGTATGCATACTAAATATAAAGTCTCTATCTCCTATGGTTCAAAAGTTATGGCGACCGTTCGAAAAATCTATTTTTAGCATATAGGTCACAGTCAAGGTTACGAGGTCATAGTCCTTGGTGTCAGTTGAAAGTGTTTAATTAGTGGAGTATGCATTCCAAATATGAAGTCTCTATCTTGAAGGTTGAAAAGTTATGGCGAAGGTTAAAGTTGACAACAGACAAAAAAACAAACAGATAAACAGACAAACAGACAGACAGGACAAAAACAATATACGCAGGGTTCTCCACATTTGAAAATTTAACCATGGAGGAAGCTGCGCGAAGGTGAAATGTGACCAAAAACATGAACACGTGTTAGACTTCCTAATCTTCATTAATCAATGATTGGTTTGACAATTTTTAGACTTAACCACTGCAACACAAAACAATGGAACATCCAACACTTTTTAAAGTTAAAAAAATATTAATTAAATTGAAAGGGATGTATCCTGTATCTTACTTCACAAATGTACTAAAATTTGCACAAAACTGTAGTAACCTTTTGAAGGTATTTAAAGAAAAATTGTTGATACAGTAAGTCAGTAACCATGGCGATATTTTTCAGAAATTAATAATTATAAGAATTGTAGCCTGTTGTATGAAATGTTTTGTTTCACTATAACTAAAACTGATGAATGGGTAGTATTTTTTCTAAGTTAACACACAAAGGGACATTTGGACCAGAGTCCCTTTTTTGTAAACGTTTCATTTTTAAGCGGTTAGCTTCGCTAACCGCTTTATGGCATGTGTCCGATTTTTATCGACACCGGAAACTTCCATAAGGCGCTACCTATCGACAACGGAAACTTCAACAAAGCCTCTACCTAGTACCTATGATTTGTTTCTAACACATATAACATATGTTAAATAAAATCAAGACTATCAAAACAACATAATCTTTCGGTTTTTTAATGTTTTTCTGATTTTGTTTGTCAATGAAATAAATTTATAACTATTGTATTAAAAAAAGTTTATGTATATGAGCATTTGGTACCGAGATTAAAGAACAAAATTCACTTCTTATTATATTTGGCCCCGAGAATTTTATAAATTTAAGTTTCAACTGAATCAAAACATTACAGTGGAAATAAATGTTGGATATATGCTTGCTTAAAATATAAACCAAACTTTTTAGAATGTGTCCCTGTTTAACTATTTTATGGCGATCAAAACATGCATGGAATACGTATTTCCGGAAAAATCGTTAAAAATCAACTACTTGAAAGCATTTCTCAATAGGTCCGCATCATAACACCACTTTGAAATTTTCTCAGATGGAATATTGATGTAAAAGCATTCTTTATGCAAAAAATTACGATGGTGTTATTTTGCGGACTATGTTTTTTTTTTTAAAAATGTGTTAATTTTTAAACCACCAAAACCCATAAATAAGACAGAATGGTGCTATAAGACGTAATAATACTCGCCAGTTATCGCTGAAAAATCGTATTTTTATAGGATGAATTCTTCACATCAATATTATGAATATCAAGTCAATGTTATTTTATACATTTAGTTGCAATGCCTTTGTCTATAAAGTCTTATCGATGAAACAATTTAGAAATACAAGTACGTCATTTTTAAAAATAATGACGTCACAATGGGGGTGTAACATTTTTGATATTGATATAGATCTATAGGCCTTTGTGCAATTTAATCTGAAACGTACTTGTATCATAATAACAAAAGGGCAGAGGATAGAAAATTTAAAGATACTTTTTTATTGTCAAGAATCACAAAGTATGCATTTTCTCCAAGCATAGACCTAAAGCGCCTTATGTCTATGCTCCAAGAAAGCATCTGCAAAACTTAAATCCTTATTGTATCATTGTTGCGGTGTTTTTCCTTTGAAGATCGCTGTGTTTTTATTTTTGATACATCATGCCTTACTGTGATCTAACAACCGTGATCTATCAAGATATAGCACACCAGGGTGCTAATAAATGACCCATGACCTTAAGGAATAATTAGCGGAAAAGTAATTTATACAAAGTCATGTAAACATAGTGAAGGAATACCTTCCCTAAAATAAAAATAAAAAAATGCACGTCGATTTTTAAATCCAAAATGAAATTCACACAGCGGGTTTAGAAAATTGAAATTAATGTTTTTGACTCTCATTTTATAAACTTGAAGCGTAACAAAGCACACACATTGAACTACATATACCAGGAAATGAGGTTAATTTTATATTCCGTCGTCGTCTTGTTTTATTAATTCCAACACAAATCGACGCATCCAGTAATTTGAAGAATCGCCATACATCTCGGTCAAAAGTGTCCATTTTCCCCTGCGGTATTTCATTGAACGTTTAAATTGCCCATTTAGTATTTTTACGAGTATAAAGATTAAGTGACATGAAGAATTTTCCTTCATAATTTCAATTTGCATCGAGAATTGCAACTATTATAGCATAAAATCATTACCGTCATCCATGGCGTTCAGACTTGAATGGCAAGGTAATCCAAAGTTTAAGAAATGCAGCGCGCTATATACTTTTCGAATCACGTGCTCCTTTTTTCATTGGTTAGATAAGATTTTCTGGTGAAATTTTGATAGATCGTGGCTAACTCAGTGCGTGAGAATACAGTCGAACTACGTGCTATTAACGTAAAAGTGATAGAGCATGGGTAACTCATTTCGTGGGAACAAGGATAGAAAACATATAGAGTACCTTTAAACTCGTGCATCTTCAGATATCAGACTCGGGGGACAAGCCCCCTCGTCTGATATCTGAAGATACACCCGTTAAAAGGTACTCTCTATATTACTTAAAGTTAACTGACTCGTTCTTTCATTTAATATTTTTTTTCTTCATTGTTCGTATAATTATATGTTTTAAAATTAATATTGATCGATTGATTGTTATTGTTTAAGTCCGAGTTAGTTATATTTCACCCGTATTTCGGCAGTTAAATAAATATTAGTTTTCTTTTAAATAAAATTTAGAAAGCTTAAGAGGTAAAAACTAATATAAGTAAGAGACACAGAAAGATATAGAGGTGGGGGGGGGGGGGGGGGTTGATCTCGAGTAAAATTATAACGCGTGATTTGTAAAGCCATTATGGGAAAATCCTGCCCTTTTATAAGTGAACCATACAACCTACCCCTTCTCCCATTTTTCTTATTAAAAAAAATTCTGCATGGACGTTAAACAAAATTTTTCTATGAAGACAACATCTCTTCCGGGCCCGACACATTTACATCTGTCATTTTGAATGATTTTTGTCTGAATTTCTAAAGGGTTGATCAAGCAGATCATTGATATATTTAAAGTACCCCCTCCCCTGCCTTGTTTTTCTTTTCTATTTCAGGTTGCTTCCGACGCCTATATTATACCGGTATTACGATAAATCCAGAACTAATGAATTAATTAATTACTTCACATTTCTCCCGTTTTTCTCGATTCTTTCTTTTTCGCAGTTTTATACAGCTTCATGTGTACAGGACTTCCAGTGAAACGATGTTGAAGTTTTAAGTTATTTATACATGAGTATATACTTTCAAGCTTATTCTTGTGTAATATAATATATATATATATATATATATATATATATATATATATATATATTTTTCATTTAAAAAAAGGTTAAAGATATTTTTCTTAAAGCAAGGACCGATTTTATAGAGCATGCAACAAGTCAGTTTAATGCTCACGCAACGCTAAAAACCCCCTTTTTTAAGTTTTTTTTTTTTTTTTTTTTTTTTCAAAGTGATTTCACATGTGTACGTGGAATCATTTCATAAAACCATAATCGTGTTTAATATTACAACACGCTCTAAATTAATGTGAAGATTTCGTTTTAATATTTCCTGCTCAAATGTTATAAGTTTTTTAAAGGTGTAAAATGCGGATTTTCTCGGCAGGCAGGCTGTTCATATGTATACATGTATAAAGGCCAAAGTAAATTGTAATTAAAATTAGATAAAGAACAAAAGAAAGTTTTTATCAATTTTGTGAGTGTGTGTGTGTATATGTAACACTATAAAGAGAATAAATAAATTAATATCCATAAAGCAATATTGGATATATAAAATAATTTTTTTTTAATTTGTCTCAATTTATTTGTTATTGTTAATTATTTTTATTTAGTAAACCATCATATGGTGTATAAAATTATTTAAAAAACGTCAAATAAAAAGGTTTCGGATTACTACAGGCGGTTACATGTAACTAATAAAATGAAATTGAAAACTTGATTAAAAAAAAAAAAAACAAGTGTATTTATCTTTTTGTTATATTTATTTACTATACTAACATACTTTTCTGGCCGTATCTCATCATGTCCGTTTTTAGAAAACAAAGAAAACAATGTGCGTATTTATCACCAATGTATTCGTAGGGCTTACTGTCACTCTTATCACACTGTCAGCACCGTAATGGCGGCCGACGACAACGCCGCCGTGTGACAAAGCGCGATAACTCTGTAAAACTTGTGGAAAAGAATTGTGTATAGTTCTTACTCTCAACCGCTTTTGAGATAATACAAACGCTAAATAAAGCAACAAAAATAAAACGAAGTTTTATCTATATAAAATAAACATTAGTAGTAATGACTTTGAAAACTTCATAAGCGTAAGCATTAGCGTAAGTATTTTGATAATCAGTGTTACCGTAGTTCTCTACACATACGAGGTAAAGCAGGAGAGGGAACCAGACTGGCCTGTTTGTTTACATTCAGCTGCGGTACCAGATTAATTCTGATTCTGACAAAATCGGACCGTGGTATTAGGATTGAAAAACTCACTGTCAGTGTCTTATCATTTATATTGATAGTTTTAAAATAATTTTTTCAATAGAATATAAATGTGATTCATGTAAGAAATCCATTCTACTCTGTAAATGAGCCCGGCTCTCTGTACTTCTGAGTACTTTGATTTTTCTCGGGAGAACAAATGATTAAGGTAGAGAAGAGATAATTTTGAGCTGTTTCGCAGTTCGCATGTCCAAACTTCAAAGTCAGTTACATTGAAAAGTTTTACTCGCAACATAAGAAATTGTAATTCAATGAGCGACAAAACTGAATGAGGATCTTTCTCCTTAGGTGTAGTTCCATCTTCAATATTTTGTTAAGTCAAAGGTTCATGATAAAGTCATAGAAGCGAAATTGGTTTCAATCAGTATTTAATAACACGACGATATATCTTTTAAAAAAGTGCAATGAGCAGGGAGACGAAAGATAGAGAAGCAATGACGTCATCAAAAAAAAGGCGAAAAACTGAGTATGGTCATCAAACTAACGATAAAATAGTACACTGTTTAAAGTATGATGGTGATTTTTTTCAAAACTTCATGTACCTTTTTGTTTCAAGTTCTTTTAAATATTTTTAGCGTCATGAATCTCATGGCATCAGTCCACAAACACATGAAAACCCACTAATAAACAACTATTTTCTCTAATAAATATGGTTTTAAAAAAGATTTCAAACATACGAATTGATTCAAATATTAATAATGAAAAATAAATTATTAAGTATGATATACTATTACATGTAGAACAATAAATTGCATTTTGCGTTTGTGAGAGAAATTTAATGAACCTACATAATGAAAAATGCATGTTAGCTGGATATATTTTGAAATATTCTATCCCATGCTTGTTCATGACGTCGCATAAATCAACGTCAAAATATCGCAACGTTAACGTAAACAATGCTACCTTTACAGCTATATAAAACATAAATAAAGCTCTGTACAGGTATATATTGATAATTTCATAAAAATATACACTCTTTTAGAAGAACTTAGAGGAATATTATTAATTTTGACACGGGGCCGAATTTTGCGACAAGTGAACCAGGTTCTTTCCGTGACATCAGCTGATGGCGATCGGGCCCTGTGACGAAATTCGAAGTCAGCATGAAGTTTAGCTGATAACATTATCAACGCGTTAGATTAAACTTTAGGAAGAAATGTATAGCGAGAAATATCATATTTGAACCCAATGCTACACGAAAACCAGTAGGCATTTCCGATTTATGTGTTAAATTAATTGAAGCCTGAATCGAACAGGTGGTCAAAATGGCGTTGGACACCTTGTGTATTTATATATAGAGGGGGTAGAATGTTTCGATATTTGGCTAATTTAGAGACTTACTGATAAAAATTCAGGTGCCTGTGATTAATTATAAGGCACCCCTCATGAACAATAAATATTTGACCGAATTATGCTACTGGGCACAGGGAGGACGGGTTAATTACTGGCTAAAGGGGTTGAAGGTTATTACCGACTGCAAAACATCGGAGAATCTCTCGATCGAGTTTCATTTTCCAAAATATTAAGGCATCCCTTTAATTAACTTAAGTAATACTAGTACACGAAGAAAGCCTTTATATAAAAATATTGAATACATCTGTAAGTTGTACAGTTATGGATTACTTCCATAATGAAACGTTTGTTTTCTTCTCCTTTTTTTCTCAATTGAAATTATTTAAAAGATGATAAAAGCTTTGTTTCCAGGGATAAATTCTGTACTCAGTCTAATTATTACAAACGATTTTAAACGATCACATTTTTATTTTAAAAAAAATAATGGGAGCCTGAAAATACTAAAATTAATTTTCAAAAATTGGAGAAAAAAAATTTAATCGGCATTCGATCCTTTTCTAAAAATCAGCCGATATAAAATATGCACAGAAAAAAAAGAGGCATGAAAAATCTTGACGATAAGCACAAATTGAAAATTATATCTAATGAATGATTATTTTTGAAAGTTTGCTAAATTCCTATGCAAGGTATAAGTTGTAAAAATACTTTTTAAATTGGAATTTGTCCAATTTGTTAATTATCATTTTGAGCCTTTGAGAAGAAATAAAAATTAAAATACAGATGCTTACAGACATATTGATAGAAATTCGCATACTTGTTTTTAGTAAAAACAAAAACAAAAAACAATGTATTGCTTATGCGACATATTGAAGAAAGTGACAATGATACCTAGGTAATTCTTGCAATGGACAATTTATTTGTTTGTTATACACTGACTTTTAGTGAACCTTTGAATTTTTAAAATACTAGTATTGATGGATTAAACAACAACAACTTTCCTTTTCACACGTTTTTTTTTTTTTTTTAATACAATATTTCATGAAAAATATTTGTCAAATACTCAGTATATGTTCGTTTATACATATCGTGCAAGACTCTTTTTTAAATAATTGTCATATTCCATTTACTTATTCGAACATTTAATTGTATGAAAAGTCAATAATGTATACATTTCTTAAAACTTTATTATCTTGTTTTCTTGTCTTTCTTCCTGTGAGAGAAATAGTTCATAATATTAATAAACAGATGTACTCAGTATCTGTATCAAAATACAGAATGAACAGTGATCGGTCTCAAAAGAAAAACGGATCCTTGAAAGTTCCGGTGCCTAGGAAAAGTAAGCATCCCCAATGACAGGTCACACCTGCTGACCCGCAGTGAGCCTACGAAACTGAAGCTCTCTGAAATTAATTAATTCTCTGCTCGTCCATCCGTTTTTCTCAGACTAGCCAGCTAAAGATCTATGTACAGTACTCCACATCAATTAATCTAAAGAATTTGAATTATCATTTTATTTTCTTTTTGAGTTGTTTGCTATAGTAGCCTTTACAGTTACCTAATTTCAGAATCAATAGAGCATGAGAGCCAATTAAATTTGCAACATCAACATAATTTTTTTTTCGTTCTGAGCACTTTTGGACGCCACCAATGGAGACAATTAGGGAGAAATTTTTGAAATTGAACTTCCTGTCTTTCAAACTGAAAATCTCAGGTTGATATTTTGAAACAAACATTTGTGACATCAGTCTGGGATCTTATTGGTTATACCATTTAGTTAAGTACTACAAAAATTCAGTGTGTCTGCTTCTTCGCTGATGACACTGGAAAAAGATATGCATGCCTACTTTAATATCATCATTCAATGCATTTTTTGTTATTGTACACTGTACATATTCGATGAAAGCATGCTAACCGCTTTTCAGTACTTTCAGTACTTTGATTCTAGATATGTATTGTTTTTTTCACCAAGTTTTGTTTACTACTCCACGTGCCCAGTGCTAAAAATAGCGCCACGCGACGTTTCATAACAACGGGAAGTAACTCTAAAACTACGACTATACCGGCGATTAAAACTAAGCATGCTAAGACGGCGATTGAGACGTAGGTCCTATGCACATCTTATCAAAAAGATAATATAAATGTTAAAGCTTAAAAAAATCAGAGGATGGGAAATTGATTAACTACTGAGGTATATGAAATTATTTCAGAGTATTTTCTTCTGACACAGTATGCATGACGATTATCATGCTCGTCATTTTTTTTATAAACCTGTTATATATCTAATCATGTGAACATGTTGAAGTTCCCCAAAATTATTTACATGTGTACAGGATAATAAAATCTAAACCAGAAGTCTCTGTCGAGACTGAAGCTCTACTGGTTTGTACTTATAGCAAAGGAAGAGAAAAGTACTTAAGCAGTTGGAAATTGAAACTTTTCAACAGCAATAAATAGAATAATGATCCTTGATTAAGTCTCTTTTTGTTCTTAGTGCAGTCTACTTGCATGCCACATTTATATTATAATCAGACTAAAATTGTATTTGGAGTAGTATTTTGAAAGAATTTCACAGAAATGTCTATTTTTAGTAACCACGGCAACACCGTTCATCGAAATCAAAAACCGATACACAGAATTATGTATCTAATTGTAGTCTACTTGTGTGCCAAGTTATATTGAAATCAGACTAAAACTGTAGAAGGAGTAGCATTTTGAAAGAATTTCACAGAAATTTGTATTTTTAGTAACCACGGCAACACCGTTCATCGAAATCAAAAACCGATACACAGAATTATGTATCTTATTGTAGTCTACTTGTGTGCCAAGTTATATTGAAATCAGACTAAAACTGTAGAAGGAGTAGCATTTTGAAAGAATTTCACAGAAATTTCTATTTTTAGTAACCACAGCAACACCGTTCATTATAATCAAAAACCGATATACAGAATTGTGTGTCTTAGTGTAGTCTACTTGTGTGCCAAGTTATATTGAAATCAGACTAAAACTGTAGAAGGAGTAGCATTTTGAAAGAATTTCACAGAAATTTCTATTTTTAGTAACCACGGCAACACCGTTCATCGAAATCAAAAACCGATACACAGAATTATGTATCTTAGTGTAGTCTACTTGTGTGCCAAGTTATATTGAAATCAGACCAAAACTGTAGGAGGAGTAGCATTTTGAAAAATTGTATACAGACAGACAGACGGACAGACAGACAGACAGACGGACGGACGACGGAGCATTACTATCGCATAAGCTCTTCTGGTCTCTGACCAGTAGAGCTAAAAAAAAATTGATTATCTGATCAGCTGATTGACTCCATTGATTGTCACGCTTCACAGCATAGTCGCCGAATGACCGTGTTTGTTTAGCACAGTGCGCTTTCCTTCGAGGCATGCGAGGTACATGGCAGTCGTAGTATAAACACAATTAACTACTCAAGTCATTAAAAAAGTGTCAGGGCTGAAATGCAATAAAATTTAATCATGGCGGCTGCCGATTTTAACCATGGCGCAGCTCGTTTAACCATGGCGGGCCGCCATGGTAAAACCCCTTGTGGAGAACCTTGTATACGCCCGGAATAATTTTTCTCAGCATGTGCAGAAAATCTCATTTTGATGCAGTGATCATTTTCAACTTTGAACTCATCTGAAAACAATTCATGTAAAAATCACTCTTGAAGAAATGTCTTTTTCTGCGCAATTGCAATCAAAGTTCTGAAAGTTTTGGGGCTATGCATGACAGTTAAAACAGTTACTCCTTGAATGAAATGACAAGTCCAGTTCTGCAGGCATGCTTATGAAGCTATCTTAGGACTAAGACATATCTTAGGACGAACTTAGGATATATCTTAGTCCTAAGAGGGGCCAACGAAGCTATCCTATCTTAGGAGAGTTCTTAGTATTAGTCCTAACTTTAGGACTACTACGAGCTTGTCCTAAGACATGTCTTAAGAGAGTAAGATGTCCTAAGTTGTAAACAAATATTGCGTATGTTCTGTAGGTGGACAGACAGAGACGGCTTCGAAGACGGGATAGGATATTTAGGGACAGGGACAACCCTTTTGACTACGAGTCAGATGAACGTATAGTCCTTAAGTACAGACTTTCAAGGCCTTTGATCGTCAGTCTTTGTCAAATGTTCCAACACAATCTTGAACGACCCACAATGAGGTCATCCGCATTCCCTGTATCACTTAGATCATGGTAGCACTGAGGTATTATGCCACAGGAAGTTTTCAATCTGTTATTGGAGATGTCCATAATATATCTCGACAGAGTGTATCATATATCTT
>NW_026924545.1:7500-23359 GCF_032062105.1 Saccostrea cuccullata | reverse complement strand
AATTTACGTGCATGCATATTTGATATCCTATATTTTTCCTATAAAATAGTAATAATTCTTCTCTGCCTTTACAATGACGCTGAAAACAAAGCATATTTCTTTTTTAATTAAATGTATTTGAAAATGCTTAGTATAAAGTATCCCATTAATTGTCTTTTTTCTTAGTAACATGTGCATTACCTTAATACATATTTCCAACGTTAACATACCTTTTCTGAATGGAATTGAACGTCGTGGTGAAATTTTAAATGTTAAATGATGGAGTTCATAAATATTATATTTTGTATTAAATAATATTAATTCAAATTAAATACAGTTGATAAAAATACAGACAGGAATAACCATTAAAAAAAATACTAAAAAAAATAATTGGTACCGTTTCATCATTACGCTGTGCCTGATAAAAAACGTAAAAAATCTTGTTGAAGCTGAGGTATTTATACATGATAATGAACTTTTCGTTCATAATTAATTAAGAAAGTGTTCGTTTTTCTCGTCCCTCTCGTCCCGTTTCTTGACGATTTCCTCCTTGTAGATGATGTAGAAGTAGCAGGTGGCGGAGCACAGGATACAGTTGAGGAGGAGGGACACCCCCAGGGGGACGGCCAGACCTATCACGACCTTCTCTTCGTGGTCAAGATTGGCGTCCTTCTCCTTCACTGTTAATTAATAATAGGAGATGAAAGATGTACGGAAGCCCATTAGTGCAAACCAAAAATATATAAAGAAAAACGGAATTAATATATAAAGAAAAACGGAATTAATATATAAAGGAAAACCCAAAATATATAAAGGAAAACCAAAAATATATAAAGAAAAACCAAAAATATATAAAGGAAAACCAAAAATATATAAAGAAAAACCAAAAATATATAAAGAAAAACCAAAAATATATGAAGAAAAACGGAATTAATATATAAAGAAAAACGAAATTAATATAAAGAAAACGGAATTAATATATAAAGAAAAACGAAATTATTAAATAAAGAAAAACGAAATTGTTAAAAATAGAAAAACTTGAACTAAAATACGGAATTTATTGAGGTGCACGGTAAGGGTCTGAACCCATAAATCATTAGTGCACCGCGTCTGATAGACCTGATTTTGTTTCAACAATAAACAAGCGTGGTGTTTGCCTTTACATTCACCTTTTCCTATATCGAAAACACATCCATTACAATACATGAATGGGGAGAATTTAATCTTTGATATCTAATTGCACAACTATTTAAGAAAACATGAACTTTAAGATTCTAACATTCAGGAATCCCTTATCCATTATTCAACTATCGCACAATATATTCATTAAAAATGTTGTAAAATAATACGTTATCGATCGGACTTGGGTTTGTTTGACATTTTTAAAAAAATTGTTTAAAGAGAACAGGTGCAAAAAGTAAAACAAGTCAAAGTGGTTACAAGTAGATTTTTATGATTGTTTACTATATTAGAAATAAAGCAAATCACCTTCAGTTGATTCTTTGATCTTATCAACGCATAATTAGAGGTGATGTACTGGCTACTAAGTACTTGCTCTCATATATTATAAATGTCCAACTCTCAATATGTACTATTTATGAGTCAGTGGTACTATAGTTCTTGCTCTCATATATTTTAAATGACAAACTCTCAATTTGTGTATTTATAAGTCGGTGACAATGCACACACTTGTAAATAACAAATCCCACAAAGTAATGAAATCATTTTTCTTATAGTTTCAACAATCTAAGTTTTATGGGTACACAGATTCGGACGCTAGGTTTAGTTCGTGGGAATCCAGTAATACGATACGCAAGGTCATGACCTTCTAGCTGAGCTCTAATGGGCTTCTACAAAGCCCAATAGTGCAAACCAGAAATAAATAAAGAAAAAACGAAATTATTAAATAAAGAAAAAACGAAATTATTAAATAAAGGAAAAACGAAATTATTAAATAAAGAAAAAACGAAATTATTAAATAAAGGAAAAACGAAATTATTAGATAAAGAAAAAAAAAATCATTAAATAAAGAACAAGAGGCCCATGGGCCCAATCGCTCACCTGAGCACTGTGGCTAGGAAAAAGTATAGAAATTGGTTTATTATTAAAAAGTTTAAATCCAAAAGCAATCCAATGACCAATCATGGCTTTGGTATTATTAAGAACATAAATTTTAAAAGAATGTTCCTATATATGTCTATGTAAAACTTTATTGGTCATTGTGGCTCGCCCCCCCCCCCCCCCATCCAAGGGTCATGATTTGTACAAACCTGAGACTGCACAAGCTGAGGATGCTTTCATATAAATATGACCAATTATGGCTTTGCAATTCATAAGAAAAAGATTTTTTTTAAAAAAATTCCTATATATTTCTATGTAAAACTTTGGTCGGCCATTGTGGCCCCGCCCTACCCCCGGGGGGCATGATTTGAAGAAACTTAAATCTACACTACCTGAAGATGCTTCCATATAAATATGATCAATTATGGCTTTGTTATTCTTAAGAAGAAGATTTTTTAAAGAATTTTCCTATATATTTCTAAGTGAAACTTTGGTCGGCCATTGTGGCCCCGTCCTATCCCAGGGGGTCATGATCTGAACAAATTTGAATCTACACTACCTGAAGATGCTTCCATATAAAGATGATCAATTATAGCTTTGCTATTCTTGAGAAGATTTTTAAAGAATGTTCCTGTATATTTCTATGTAAAACTTTGGTCGGCCATTGTGGTCCCGCCCTACCCCCAGGGGTCATGATTTGAACAAACTTGAATCTCCACTACCTGAGGATGCTTCCATATAAATATGAACATTTATGTCTTTGCAATTCTTGAGAGGAAGATTTTTAAAGAATTTTCCCATATATTTCTATGTAAAACTTTGGTCGGCCATTTTGGCCCCGCCCTACCCCGGGGGTCATGATTTGAACAAACTTAAATCTACACTACCTGAGGATGTTTCCACATCATAAGTTTCATCTTTCCTGACACAGTGGTTTTTGAGAAGATTTTTAAAACATACCATCAAATTTTCATTAATTCCCAATTATCTCCCCTTGAATGAGGGCGTGGCCCTTCATTTGAAGAAACTTGAATCCCCTTTACCCAAGGATGCTTTGTGGCAAGTTTGGTTGAAATTGGCCCAGCGGTTCATGAGAAGAAGTCGAAAATGTGAAAAGTTTACAGACGGACAGACAGACGACGGACAAAATGTGAGCTAAATACGAAATTATTAAGTTAAGATAGCATCGTTGATAAGTTTAACAAAACAAAACGCGAGGATAAGGGTTCCAGTCACGCGTGGTTCATTCCACAGTGAGTGTGTCTTCAGCGCCAGACAGGGACATGCTGGACGGAGAATTTTAGAAATGTCCACAAGAAGAACAAAATGCCATTTTAGAAATGTGTTCTTGTATTGCGACGTCCTTATGAAATGAGGGGAATGTAGAAGTAAAAATAGTCACGAAGTAATCAAATCATCCTCGTTTTTGTTTCAACAACCCGTGATTTATGAATATACAGATGGGGCGCTAGGCTTATTCCGGAGGGAATTTTTTAATACGATAAGCAAGGTCTTGACATTTCAGCGATTCAAGCGATTTGAATTGGATGTCATTGATTTCAATCAAGCAGAAACATCCACCCTCATGATCCTCTATGCATAGTGCTACACATCAACAAATTACGTATACCGCTGAACAATTATTGACAATTTACTTCAAACATTAGATTGAAGTATTTGTTTCAGTTGATGTTTTCTCTTTCTCCCTCACTCTTCTTTTTATTTCATAATTTCGTTTATCTTTATTAAATAATATCGTTTTTCTTTATATATCAATTCTGTTTTTCTTTATATATTAATTCCGTTTTCTTTATAAATTAATTTCGTTTTTCTTTATATATTAATTCCGTTTTCCTTTATATATTAATTTCGTTTTTCTTTACATATTAATTTCGTTTTTCTTTATATATTAATTCCGTTTTTCTTTATATATTAATTCCGTTTTTCTTTATATTAATTCCGTTTTTCTTTATATATTAATTCCGTTTTTCTTTATATATTTTTGGTTTTTCTTTATATATTTTTGGTTTTCCTTTATATATTAATTCCGTTTTTCTTTATATATTTTTGGTTTGCACTATTGGGCTTCCGTAAAGATGTCACGAGGAAATACATAAATATAGATACACAAATAAATAATTTTTTTTTTTCAAAATAGAAAGGTAAACGTATTTAAATACGCTGATGAATACTTCATAGTGACATGAGCAGTATCTTTCTTCCTTTCTCTAGTTGGAAATAATTGGCCACAATAAGTCTTTTAGTTTTTTGTCAAAGCCACAAAAAAAACACACTTTCCTTTTTTTTTACCTCATTCTATTTTTTTCTATTATGAGGATAAAATGTTTTATGACAATTCATAGTTATAAACAAATAAACTTCAGAAATAATAACATATTTTTTGAGGATATGACGTGTAACTATGTATCACGAAATAATTAAGGGTACTTACCACAAACAAAAAAATGGATGCGCAGGTTGATATATATATTTTGACTGATTTTGATTTGTTTTGAAATAAATAATAAATCCCTGAAATATAAAGAAATCGTAGGTTTTCCTTGGTGCTTAGATTTGAGATTTAATTTTGCCTTCTATATAATTCCATACAAAATTTTGCACAATTTTTCAACTTTATGACAAAATCTTATAAAATTCCCCCACTCTACTTGGTAAACATTATTCAGGTTGTAAATTTAAATGTAAATCTATGAGAAATAATGCTGATTTCTTAAAAAAAAGTTTGTTTGTGTTATTTATCCTTAAAGAAATGTATGATTCATGTCAAGATCTATTGTGTTAATCTGATATGTTCCTTTGGAAATGAGAAACCTTAATAATATTCATTACATGATTTAAACAATTACTAGCATACGATATGGCGAATTTCCTAATTTTCTGAGAAATGTCGTACCTGACTTAAGTAGCTCTGTACAACCACAACATTCGCCGGTGACAGGGTTACATTTAGCGTCCGCTCCACAGAACTTCTCACATTTATCTCCGTACTGACCATAGGGACAAACTTTTAAAAAGAAAAAAAAGTTATACTAATTAAAACAAAAGACAAACAAAGACAAAATTCATAGTTACGTGAGTTAATATTGCTCACATTCTTTTTTCTATATATAAGAGAAGGTGTGTTCCATTTCGCCTTAACTGTGAAATTCAGGTAAGAAAAAGTTAAAAAAGTACTAAGGCAAAATGGGAATTTTAGTATTTGTAAATATTATCACTGGGTTGATATAAAAATTTAAATGATAAAAATTTTTAGATTGAATTTAACAGTTAATTGGAATTTATGAATACAGTGAATAAAATAAATCTTCATCATCTTAATTCACCTGAGAGCTCACTAAGGCGAAATGGGAATGCTAAATTTTACAGTTAAGGCCAGATGGGAACAAACCTAAGAGAACTATCTTTTGTATGGTATCATATCATTTCTTTTATTTATTTTTTTTTTAAAAAGGCTGGAATAACAGGAAAACGATACCTACCGTTCTTACAGGCCTGACCAGTGTACCCCGGCTCACATCCACTGACACACGTGCCTGACACGTGATGACAGGCCACGCCATCTCTACACCGACCACACTTAAACCTACACTCCTCCCCGTATGTTCCGCTAGGGCACACTAACGTTTATTTGATATTGTATTAATCATTTGAAAAAGAGTCAACACAGGTTCATATATCTTGATAATATTTTTTTTTGTCCTTGACAAGATACGTAGATCACTCTACACAATTACCCATACAGAAACTTGTATTATTGTTCATTTGAAATATGATAGTTCTTAAGACATATACGTAAAATGTTCATTACAGATTTAATTGAAAACCCAAATAATTGGGATGTTTTTCTGAATCCATAGCAATAAATAAGACATAAATTTTAATCAAAACTTAACCCAAACCTATTTGGACTGTTTATTTGCAGCTGTTTCTCTATAATAGAACGTGTTTTCCATGCAATATATGGAAATAACAAACATTATTAAAGATGAGAATTCACTAAGCAATGCAAAATTTGGGCAGAACTAACACAGACTTCCAATCCTTAGAGCTGGGATATCCTAAAAGCCACAGTTTAACCCATTATTTGATGTCACTACATCCACCCTCTAATAGAACCGCTGATGTTTTAAGTTCATGCTTGCTCTGCTCCAGCTTTGTATTGTTTGAATTGACACACGGTGTATTAACTTTATTACATTAAGTTATCTGCATATTTCATTCAACATCCCAGTATTCACTCAGAAAACAATATCCTACAGAGAGAGCGTCTCGCATGAAATAGGTTTTCGTGATCATAAGAAATGGGTGAGCTAAAATATTTCGATTTATGAATTTCATACACATGTTATTGAAGAAGTTTTGTCTTTTTAGCAGTGTTCTGTTTTTCACATTGACTTTACCTTTATTGCAGTGTTCTGTTGACCAACCAGGTTCACAACCTTTGTCACATTTTCCGGTCACGTGATTGCAGCCATCTTTACAATGGCCTTCACAGACCAGTTTACAATTTCTGCCATACGTCCCTAGGGCGCAAGCTGAAAGGTTTACGCCAGGAAATAATTTTAATTTTAATACACTCTTCTTTGAATAAATTTTACAGATTGAAATTTATTTTGATTGACGATATTAAAAAATATATTTTACACTGATCGCAATAGTTTCCCGTCCATCCATCGGTACAGTTCTTACATATGCCCTGTGTTGCGTCACAGACATTTCCAAGGCAGTTTGTTGGACACTGAAATTTACAGCCTTCCCCGTAAAATCCTGAACTGCAAGCTGTCAACATGAAACAAAAGTCATTTAATTGTAAACCTTGGTTGGGCTGGGAATATATATTAATATTCAAAATAAACTATAACATAGGCTAAAGGTGAAGCAGATTATATTATCAAACATATGTATATATCTATTATAATTTTTTCAACTCATGCATACCGTACCACAGTAAAATCAATATACAGCTGATTCTCAACAATGTATGTAATGACCAATTTAGCGTTTAAGTAATATTATTATACAAAACATATATCATAAGATCCTTTCTTACTGATTGATACTTCCTTTTTTGATACATTTCTACATAACAAATAAAACAGTTTAGTAAAATTCTTGGATTAAATATGTCCACACGGTTTGACCTGAACCTGGAACAGAAGACACCACATCTGTTCTGTATTTGGATGTTATACTGACAATGGACGATAATCATCTAATTAACTTAGCTAACATTTTTTTTTTAAAAAGATTGATCCAAACTTTCCATCGTTCTCATTTAGATAGGGTTATTAACTGAATCTAGTGTTTATATGTACACCAAGATCATGTTCTACTTAGGAACAATTTTCTAAAATGTGGTTATATATTGACAAACAAATTGATAGAAGAATGATATCAATTGTTTACTTTAAGAAAAATATTTTTATCCTATGCTTATCCCTTTATCCCGTTTATCGCGTGGATGTGACCCATTGTTTTTAGTCCTATATAAAACAGCGTGTGTAAACCTTGACAGCGGTGTATAAATCATGAGATGACAAATTTCTCATGATTTGAAACTTTTAATAACATATAAACACAAACACACATTATTACATATTGCCATTGTGCACCTCCTATTTTACATTGTGATCCGACACATATTTTGGGTTTCACGGCCACAGCAAAACATGGACTTTGCCATTATAACTATATGGAGGCGGGGGGTATCATTTAGTGAGTCGCTCACAGTACCTCTAGTTTAGATAGGGTTATTAACTGAATCTAGTGTTTATATGTACACCAAAATCATGTTCTGCTTAGGAACAATTTTCTTAAATGTGGTTATGTATTGACAAACAAATTGCTAGAAGAAGGATATCAATTATCTACTTCAAGAAAAATATTCTTATCCTATGCTTATCCCTTTATCCCGCTTATTGCATGGATGTGACCCATTGTTTTAAGTCCTATATAAAAACAGCTTGGGTATATCTTGATATCAGTGTATAAAACATGAGATGACAAATTTCTCATGACTTGCAGTTGGATATGATTTTAATCCAACTCGTGTTTTTTTTTCATATATTTTATTTTTTATAAAATATAAACACAAACACAAATTGGATAAAAATCATATCCAAATACAAATCCTGTTAGATCCTATGCATAAGTTATATTGTTGATACAATCACCTTGTCATCAAATACATTTTTCATGCCAAGAAAATGCCCTTTGACCTTGACCTTGGAGTTTTAACTACTTTTTAAAAACCTTATTGGTCACAACTTTTGAACGGTAGAGAGATTCATATTTGAAATATATTTCTTTATCAAGACCTTACATGACACAAAAACTTTGACCTATTGACCTTGACCCTAACACTGATATCTTGCCCACAAAGATACCGAAAGCGGGGGACCACAATTCTTTGAATTTGGTTGTTATATCTCTATTTTCATCGACCTCAGTATTTTCTCTGCTCTTCATTTGCAATCTCTTCTACTTTAGCTTGATTAGTGTTTGAAATATCCATTTATTTTCTCGCCCCAACGTATTTGATCTTCAAGAGCATGAGCTTCCTGATAGTGTTAGGCAACTTACAGAGAAGTTAATTAATTTTACGGGGATTTAGCATTCTCGTAAAGCAGTTGGAATTCATAAAGCATAAGGATGGTCTTAATATTTTTTTTCTTGTAATCAGCATTAATTTTAATGGTTGTAATTTATCCTTTGTATTTCAAACTTATTTGTACATGAGTTTTTTTATAGGACGATTCATCTGATCAATAATCGGTCACCAGGGGATGCTTACCCCCCTGTTACACATGATTCCAGCGCTAAAATGTTATGGGTCGGGATTTAATTCCCTTTCAACAGACTTTTGAGTGATATTTTAACAATACAGACTAAGAAATTGCTACTGAAAGTCAGCCATTAACTTAATAAGCGATTGAAGAGAATAATTTTAGAGTTTTATTCAATCTTTTATCTACCCAAACCTCCTCTTATTTTCAGCATCATTTGGTAAAAAAATTCAGAGAGTCCACGTACATGTAATCTAAATAATGATTCTATCTTGTCTTCATGTATCTATGTGATTAAATCATTATTATATTTTTCTAAAGAAATAAAACTTAAGCCACGAATTAGGTCTTTTTTCCTGATGAGCCATTTGTTTATTGAGAAAAACAATCTCCAAATTGTTTTGTATTGATTTGTTCCCATGTAACCCATGAATGAATCTGATATCGATTTTTCTCACAGCGTCTTTTTTTTCATTGTTTTGGTGTCATTTTGCATTTTTCCGACTTTCTCAAATAGGTAGAAAATGATTGCTCTAACGTTAACATTAATATTACTTTGTTGGTAGTTCATATTGAAATAGAGATTCACCTTAATGACCTACAATATCTGTGTTTAAAAAATAATTGAAATATAAATACAAATAAATCCAAGCCGTTTGTATGTATTCTTTATTATTTTAATATGACCTTCCCATCTCCAAAATGTTTCAGTGACTTCTATACAATTAGAGTACAAAATCTCCGTACAACTATTCTGTTTAATATAAACATCTCCCCTTTCGAAGTCGTAGTTTTTTTTTTAAATCAATAATTCTAAACAGTTTTGAAACGAAATGGTTGTTTACCAGCAATCCTAATTTCATGTTTAAGAAATAGATATCCATTGATTGATTATAAGTAAAAAAAAGTAAGGTATTTAATATTTTAACATGTACTTATCATTTTGTATATTATTAACAATAATGTTTGATCACACTTTGTGATAATTTTTTTTTTTTTAAATGCAGAAATATTTCAAATCAACTTTGAAAAATAGGTTTTCTTGTAATAGACATTTCATCTGGATTGTAATTCGGTCGCTTTCTCCATGTTTCTTCCTTTATATTCTAAAGGAATTTCTCTTTAATCAAAGTTTCACTTTCAGCATCATGACAAGTAAGTCGTAGTTATTGAAATACCGAAAGAATTAAGCTTGAAGCAAGTGAGCAAAATATGTTCTTACTGCTGTTTAATTACCATTCTAAAATAAATTTCTTTGATATACATTGTGTTGATAGGAGTTATCTGCCACCGATTTCTTCCCACTAACAGCAAAACTGTGCTAAGCTTACATGGATGAATAACTACACGCAGCTATCAAGGAATTCAACATCGATTTCTCTCACGGCTTCTCCAGTTTTATAAGTTGACTAATTAGGTTTTATCGCTATACATTTATTCTCCAGTGTTGTGATGTGAGAGCTTAGGAAGAGAAATCTAATCTAAATGTTAAATGTTTTTCTTTATTACCCTTGAATATTTGTAACGTTGAAAAAAATTCAATGCAAATTTAACAAAAATCAACTTGATTTTTCTGTTCCTTTCGGATCGCCTATCGATTTTGACGACCTTTATTCAAAATTACTGTCTTCGGGCTATTAAATATTTCATATTTCCTAAAATAATTAGGTCTCTGCAAATATCTTTGATGAGACTCAAACAAAATCATTTATTTTTTATTTTATTTTGCAATTTTAAATAGTAGATATATTGCTTTAGATCGAAGTACATGTAAATAATTGAGAAAACATCATTCATTATTCGCAAGTGAAATACGACAAATTTTTTGTTATCAATATTGATAGTTTGTTAGTTCCCATTAACATTTTAAAGTTTCCAACTAATTACGATACACGAGAATATGTGTCATATAAGCCACTGAAAACGCTGTCGTAAAAAAGCTGTCCACAACCGATTTTTTGCTATACGCACCGCGTGAAACGCGTACACGGCTGAATGGCTACACTTCTATTTTGAAGAATTTACGATCGATTTTTCTATTTAAGTTTCCGAATTTCATTCCAATTTGTAATTTGGTTTTATTGTTTTGACATGATTTTTTCTGTCTTTTTCAGAAGGTCATGATCATCAAGAGGTTAAGCAAATGTCAAATAGAATGCCTAAACCTCTTTGAAACCAAAGAAAATTCAGAACATTGTATTTCAATGCATTTGCATATATGGCATTTTGTTTATCAATTATATCTGGTAATAAATACTAAATGATTATTTAGGAAAAGAATATTTATTTTTCATAACTATATTTATAAATCCTTTGGCGCTCACATATGACTGTAGCATTTAATGCTAAAGCAGCAAAATATATGAATGCAATATTTAGTAAACAAGCAAAAATAAATTTGAAAATACAAAAACAGTCTGATCACACTTACCCAAAACGTATGTCAAATACACCATCAAATAAATCACAACACAAAGGAAAAATGGAATTTCCATGGCTTCACGATTTACATATTGAAAACAGCGGATAATTCAATCTTGATTAATGCTTCTCATGTACATTGAATAATTGCAAACTCTACGTTTTGACGAGAATTAGAAAAAGCTAAAAATAACGCACGTTGTAAACAAGAAACCTCGTTTTAAAAACAAATATTGATTACATCCTTTTTTCATCTCTCGTAGAGAGCAGATCAATTGGAACTGTAGTGACCTGAATATTTTTTGGTACTGCGTAGTAGTGTAAAGGATGAGAAGATAACTCTCTGGAAACGTCTGAAGTTAATACAAGCTTAGAGTGCTAGATGTTACTGATGTTTGTACTGAGGGGAAACAAGGCACTGCGTGCAGATTCTCACTTAGTTTAATTACTAGTCTTGCTCTCATTCAAAGAACAGCTGTTTTTTATCGTGGGTAATTCCGGTCAAATCCAAAGTTTTACTGCTGTTTTCATCAGAAAAATAATCTGAGTCGTTTTCAAATCTTCTGTGAATAAACAAATTATCTTCTCATTCTGGATACAATTAACAGTTATAAACATCAAAAAATAGTATTCATTCATATGCTTCTAGTGAAAGAGCAGCGAAATTGTTTTATTTTCGTAACAAAGAGATTTCATTAATCAGGTTTTAGTCTCTTTTTTGTAATAAAGTGTTAAAAAGAGATGTTTCTTGTGAATTATCCCCTTCCTTTTGCTTGGATGTTAAGGTTTGGTCAATTAAGTCGAATCAAATTATTTTTTTCTGTACTTTTGCAGAAGAGAATATTTGTCCAAGTCAAAGATAACCAGATACAGGAACAAAAAATACAAAAGAATCCCATAATTCGGGTGCGTGAGGTATCCACAGTCAATGTCAAATTATTTATTCTCAGACAACCTTTATAAGGACAGATAATTCATTTGACATCTTCCGCTGATCCCTTTTCATCTGCTTGTACATGTAAATGAACTTCCTTTAGAATGGACGAAGATACATATAGAAGCCCACTCTGCATGAGCTCAGTTTAAACACGATACAGGCTTAATTTTACCAATGAAATTGACCCTTCTTAAGGAAATGAATAATTATCAAATCCAAAAACAAATTATCAAATACAAATAAGAACATTTACTGAACCATTAAGAAATAACACAATGCTAGTGGAAAACAAAAAATGCAATTGAAAATAGAGCTGTTCTTTAGATATTTTTTTAAAAAAGAAATTTTAAGAGTTCTCTGTGATTATTACATCTACAGGATTTATCACTTATTGAGCCTTGAAGAATCATTGCTTTATTGAAAATGTATTTCTCTATTTCAAGACAAAAAACCAAATTCTTTTTTAAAGTGATTGTAGGTCCAAAAATCACTTAAACTACATACAATACTTTTGAATCGTTTTTTTTTCTGAAATTATCATTCTTTTTTTTCTTTTGCTCCAATCCATGGGCCACGGCAAGGTTTTAGAGTAGATATGTTTATTAAATAGCTAATAAAATATCCGATCTATTTCTAATAATCTGAAATTTCATAATCTTATTTCCTTGCCTATATTCTACCCAATAAATCATTTAGTAATTCTAGAATAAAATAAAACTTCCAGTAACTCATGAAACGAATATTAGTACATGTATTTAAACTAAACTAACATTTATATATCACGATAAAGATCCCTCCCTGCTCAAAGGCCCTGAGTGCCGAGCATAGGGCTATATTTGCAGCCCTTCACTTGCAATGGTGCTATTGGTGCAATAGTGCTATTGGTATTCAATCAATCGAATGGTTTAAATCATATTTGAGCAACAGGAAACAACTTGTAAATGTTAATAATACAAATTCTACATTATGCGATGTGACATGCGGAGTACCTCAAGGAAGTTTGCTTTGGCCTCTTTTATTTTTAATTTATGTCAATGACTTACAGTCTTGTATAGACTTAGAATGTAAAGTACTTTTATATGCTGATGATACTGCTATACTTTTTCCCACAAAGATCCAGATGTTATTTCTAAAAAACTCTCTTGTATGTTAGAACTCTGTCAAGATTGTTTAGTAGACAATAAGCTATCCCTACATTTGAGAGCATTTTATTTGGTACTCGACGAAAACTTGATAAGCTTAATCTTGAATCTTTTTCGTTATTTTGTAATGGAGTCAGAATTGAAACAAAAACATGTGTGAAATATTTGGGTGTATTTTTAGATAATGTACTCTCTGGTGAAAAAATTGTTGAAAATATTATCAGCAAGACAAATCAGCGACTGAAATTTCTTTTTAGATATAAAAATTGTTTTTCTTTCTTGTCAAGAAAATATTTATGTACAGCTTTAATCCAGTGTCATTTTGACTATGCTTGCTCTTGTTGGTATGAATTAAGGTTTGACAAAAATATGAAAAATAGACTACAAGTTGCTCAAAATAAAGTTATCAGGTTTATACTCAATAGCCACCAAAGGAAGAGAATTACTTTTGACGAATTTGAAAAAGTAGGCTTCTTGAATGTTAGTAATAGAGTTTCTCAACTCCGACTTAATCATGTGTTTAATATTTTTCATGAGAAATGTCCAAATTATTTATCTGAGCATTTTATTCAAAACTCTACAAGAACAACTAGAACAACTAGGTCCAGCAAGTTGAACTTTTTTATCCCAAGAATTGTTAAGTCAGAGTCGGATACTTTCTATTTTAATGGTATCAAGGAGTGGAATTCACTTCCAGATGAGATAAAATCCATCAAAAACAAGGTCTTTTCAAAAAAGAATTAAAAAAAAACACCTTTTATTTAAAATGCGCTCAATATCTGAAAATGAGTTTTTATACTATTAGTTTCTTAAAACATACATTTTGTGTTATTTATTTATGTTTTATTTATTCTTATTTATATCATAGCATTTAGTGCTAAGTAGGTTAATTACTATTACAATCTATGAGGACCCCATTGGAAATAAGCACATTATTGCTTTCATGGGTCATCATCGGGTAAATGGCTGTACTTAGTACAAACTTATATAGTTACCCGCTATTCTCTTTTAGATATACTGAATTAAATGTTTATCTTAAGTACTTGGTTTTTTTTATGACATAATGCTAGTGTTTTATTACAATTGTATTTTTTTTTAACGAAATTATGATTTCTCTGGATTCCATGTGCCAATTTTGTTCTTATATGTCTATCTTATGCTACATATATGACATGTGCCATTTCCTGAATAAACAAACAAACAAATGGTGACGTCTCCATATCAGTGAAATATTCTGGAGCGGGACGTTAAACAGTATATAATCAATCAATCATATAGGGGCTGTTGGGGACGATTTTCTCGATTTAGATTATTTATTTTTATACACTCCCAAGACACAGTATTTGTTTCAAATGGAAGTAGATTTTTTAAAATTTCATTTCTCTCTTTAAATTTCTCTTTTACCGGCTAAACCTTTCTTCCAATTGAGAGGAGCTGATTTATAAAATTTTCTAAATTTTCAAGGGCAGAGTCTATAACTAATTCCAAAATCTGATACTCTTGATCTCCTCCGATTCAAATCAAACGGTCGCCACCTTAATAACACAAAAGTGAAACATCCTAGCTTTTCTTTTTTTTCTTTTTCTTTTTTTTTCTTTAAATAGTTTTATTTTTTTGTACGTTTTGTATGCTGGTGATTTTTACAAGTAAAGAATGATTCTGTAGTATTATGGTGATATTTTGCATTTTTTTTGTTCCATATATTTTTATGTACTTTTAATATTCGTCTTATAAAGACTCCTTTGCGGACACTCATCAATGAGTTACATTTGTCTTTGTTCAGGTTTTATGTTAGAAAGGAAATTTGAATAGTTAGTTTTTTTACTTTGTTAAGAATTTTTTTTTTTGCTCTGTTGAAGGAATTCTCTAGTAAAAAAGAACAAACTTTTTAATTTTTTTTTTGTCTTTTTGTATACTGCATTACTTTTTCATTGGTTTATTTTGACCGAAGGGCATTGTCCACAATTAGGTATCTTTTCAGTTGTAAAAACAAACTTCTTCATGACATTGAAAATATCATTTGTGCATGCAATGATATAATATTATGCCATATGTTGGGTAGTAAATTATACGGAGATAACGAACAGTATTCAAGCTCAAAAATAAAGATTACAAATTATGGAGAATAGCAAACACCGACCTCTAAAACATCAAGTGCCATGGGGGAGTGACAATCCCCTGTCAAATGGTCACCCTCGCCACGTGCGTCATGTCTTGATCGGAAAATGACGCAAAATTCCATCGACAATTCAGTGCGTATTTAATGATTTAACGTAAGTTTATAAAACGCCAGTCAGCATTTTACATAATGATAGATTGTATTTGCTGACAAGGTCATTGTATCGAGCATACAACATACGAAATGGTGATTTAAAACGAAACTGCTGATATTCTATTTTCAGGCCTTTCACAAATAAACTTATGTTGATATTATGTTTTTCTAAACAAGTTGCATTTGCGTTAGAATAAATTAATCATTGTTTTCAGTGAAGAGAGTCTGACTTTTGATCTGA